>NW_024091386.1:0-21061 GCF_014356525.2 Nilaparvata lugens
ACCGCTAGATATTATCAAGTCTATCAATTATTTCTCTGTACTCAATGAGCACTTCTCTCATCATTTTCAAATTAGCTTTAAAATAGGTTGTAATGAGAGATGTTGAAAATGAGAATGATGATAAGCTGCTTCAGCTCTTACCTAGGCTTAGGTTTGATAGATTAGATGTAGTGCATTACTCTCGTAATCTTTCAGAAAGATGTAGAGATATTGAGCCACCGAACGACCCAGATATTGCAACAAACTGTTTGAAAAATCTTATATACTCATCGGCTAGTAACAGGCAACTTACACATAATACTAATAACTCCCAGACAAATAAACAACAGGCTTGGTTTGATAGAGCTTGCGAAAGAGCGAGACGTAGGATGTTTAGGGCCGGTTTCCGAGCTCGGGATTTAGCTAAGTCCTAGACTTTAAACAGCTGGAGTCAGAAAATTGGCTTTCCAAAATGGGGCGTAGTCGCAGTCATTGTCTTGGTCACGTTTGAATTAAATTTCGAAAAACTAGAAAATTGAACGCAAAATAAAATTAAGAGAAAATAGTGTAACGTTTCAGCTATTTTGAATTATTTGAGAATGTCTAATTTTGTCAAGGAAAAACGTTTTCAATTATAGAAATGAGAAAATAAAAACTACGATACTGTTATAAAAGCTGCGACTACGCCCCATTTTGGAAAGCCAATTTCTGAACTCCAGCTGTTTAAAGTCTAGACTTAGCTAAATCCCGAACTCGGAAACCGCGGCCCTTAGTCTACTCAATCTATTCAGGAGGTTCGGCAATATTTATGTTAAAATGACTTCTTAAATTCAGTTAGACAGTATAAATCTTTGTGTAAAGAGAGAAAGAAAGAGTATTACGATAAGGTCGATAATAAATTTCGAAGTATTGAACGAAAAAGACTAAGAAATTGTCAAAAAACCACTGATTTATTGATAATTAGAAAGACCGGTATGGTTATAACACCATTGTCAATCTCTGATAACCTTCATGTTCAGTTTTTATCAGAGATTGACAATGGGTAATAACCGAAACCGGTCTTTCTAATTATCAATAAATCAGTGGTTTTTTGACAATTTCTTAGTCTTTTTCATCATATGAATAATTACCACAATATCACTTCTCAACTACACAAAAAGTGAAAATTTCGAAGTGTGAATAACTCGAAAGACTTCTGGGATCTTATAAAAATTTCAGAAGTAGCCGTCTGACTCAAATCATTCCTATAGATTCTCAAATCACATCATTTTTCTACTAATTTTATTAAAACGCTAAGCATGCCTGACTGCTGTATTCTCAATCACGGCGTGCTGGTTGGCTGATACAACTCAGCTGGTTGATCAAATGCTATTGCTATGCATAGTAGCGTCTTGATGCTGTGGAAGGGGTTAATCGGTCCAGGGATCAACTTTTGAGACCGTGAGCTAGTCTAAATAGCCAATTGTGGTCCAATTCCTAAGCGACTACTGATTGGCCACTCGGCGACTGTAGTACAAAGCTGCGTACATACTTGGGTGCCACGAATGCGTGCCTGAAAACTCTCATCAGCTGATTATATCTGTATTTGTACAGAAGCAGTAAGTTACAGATATACAGGGTCTGTATAATAAGTAACCGGACTGACCTCAGGAAATTTTCGATGGCAAAATATGTAAAATTTTTCTTTAGAAATCTTCAAAGTATAATAATAATAAGTAATAAATAATAAGTCTGTATAATAAGTAACCGGACTGACCTCAGGAAATTTTCAATGGCAAAATATGTAAAATTTTTCTTTAGAAATCTTCAAAGTAGTCCCCATTGGAGTCGATAACACGCTGATACCGGATTTTCCAATCCCTGAACACTCCTTGGAAGTCGGCAACCTCTATGCTGTCTAGAGCCCTCGTCGTAGCACGTTGAACGTTTTTCCAGAGTCCCGAACCGCGTCCCCTTAAGTTGTCTCTTGATCTTGGGGAACAAAAAGAAGTCTAGTGGTGCCATATCCGGGCTGTAAGGAGGATGTGGCAACGTTACCCTCGACTGTTTGGCCAACTGCTTGGTGACGAGCAGGCAGGTGTGCGACGGAGCATTGTCGTGATGGAGAATCCACGAATCGGCAATCCCCGGACGAATCGATGAACCCGGGCGGTTGGTCGACGGAGCACCTCTCTGCAGTACTGGCCGTTTACAGTTTGGCCAGTGAACGGCCACTACTACTTTGTGTACTTTCTTTGAAAACGTTCAACGTGCTACGACGAGGGCTCTATAGTGAGGTCCACGTTATAATGACAGTATTTGATCAACTTTGTTTTTGCTATCCATGTCTATCATTCGACAAAGCCGGTGGTACTATCCTTTTCTAGGTCCACAACGATGTCAATTATGTTTTTGACAGTGTAGAAATATAATTAATTAATGCAGAGAATCGGCATCGCTATTCTCCTATCTTTATCTACTGCCATTATAACGTGGACCTCACTATAGACAGCATAGTGGTTGCCGACTTCCAGGGAGTGTTCAGGGATTTGAAAATCCGGTATCAGCGTGTTATCGATTCCAATGGGGACTACTTTGAAGATTTCTAAAGAAAAATTGTACATATTTTGCCATTAAAAATTTTCTGAGGTCAGTCCGGTTAGGCCTACTTATTATACAGACCCTGTAATAAGCATAGCATCAGCTGATGAAATGCGCTGCTTGTTCGTGGCTCTCAAGCCGCGCTTATTTTTTCAAGTCTGCTTTCAAAAATATATGAATCAATCCATAGTAGATAAATTTGTATCTGATTATAAATTGTGTTGTTTTCAGGAACCAGTATGGTAACTCAGTGCCCCTGAAATACCTGAACGATAGGGTCTCGATGTATATGCACGTGTACACACTGTACAGTGCTGTCAGGCCGTTTGGCTGCAGTATTATTATGGGCTCCTACGAGAAAGGCCAGCCTGTCATGTATATGGTCGACCCGTCTGGAATATCTCATGTGAGTGGATCGTTGTTCAAGTAAAGTATTTCAATAGGGCTACTTGAATTGTTAATTAATAAAGAAATAATTTCATAGTACCCTTCATTTTAAAAAACTACCTATTTATATAAAAGGTTTCAAAAAAAGGTACTACGAAATTATTTATTTATGATCAATTTTAGTATTTCATTTATAATAATAATTATTGAGTAAAGACAGATTATTATTAGACTATCACGTTCTAAGTTGAAAATGAGCATAAAAAGTCTGTAATATAATTAGTATTACTGAGTATTAGCATAGAGAAACAATAGCGTAAGTAGATATCCCATGGTATAGGAGTTTATGTCGCAACTTTTACTGTTATCTCAAGCTGATAGTCCACGTAGTTCTTTCCTTTGAAGCTTTTGGACGCTGGTAGCTCTCATATTGTGCCGTTCATACACTCTCACCCCAAAACAAAACAGTGAAAATTGACAATAATCGACAGTAATCGGCTTGAGATAACAGTAAAAGTTGCGACATAAATTCCCTATACCATGGGATATCTACTTACGCTATTGTTTCTCTATGGTATTAGTAATCATGAAAAATCAATTCGACTTGGAACCGGCTGCACAAAAGCCTGTTGAATTTTAATACAATCAGAGAAAAGCCTTGCTTTCAAAACATGGCTCCTTTAATAATTAATATTTCTCTGAATGCCAATAATTTACATCCAGAGGAGTTTATCTACGAATGCAGATACTTCATTATTATACGCATATAACATTCAAGAGGTTGCTAATAATAAATTTAATCTCAATTATGATACCCCAATGCAATAATATGTGTTGGGGTGATCATAATATCATTATAGACAACATGATCAACATCTTTCAAAATTTAGTTAGTGATATACAAGTGTGAGATGTACCAATATACTTTGATTGGTTCTCGTGGAATTTAATCAGGGTTAAAATTTAACAGGCTCTTGTGCAACGGGGCCCAAGTCGCATAATTTTCATGATTGAGTATAGTAATGTCTCATATATAATAGACATGACATCATATTCTACATCTGTATGTATATTTTCTCTCTGTTAATTTCCAGACACTTTGTTTCGAAGTAAAATATATAACAAAGTGTCTCGAATTCGACAGAGTTAAGCCTATTATAAAGTGTATCGTCATGAAAAACAAAAAAGTTACTATCTAGTATAAAAAGTTTTGAAAAAGGGTACTATCCAGTTATTTCTATATTAATTAAATAAATATATATTTTCTCTTTCATTGATTTCAGGGTTATTACGGCTGTGCGGTTGGAAAGGCTAAACAAGCCGCGAAAACTGAAATCGAGAAGCTGAAACTCTCTGAACTCACATGCAAGGAGTTGGTGAAGGAAGCAGCTAGGATGTGAGTATACATCTGGATACATTCCCGTCCATCAACAAATTTCGAAACAGGCCCTAGGGTCCGGTCCTAATTCCGCCTAAAACAGGAACAAAAAGCTAGACAAGATTCACTTGCTTTCAAGGAATAAATTAATCAAATAATGATAAAGGATTTTCTAAATTCCTGGGTTCTCTTGATTTCTAGCTGTGTTTTCATTGTGAATATCTATACGGTCTCATTCTTATCAATGAAAGTCAATTACCAATCATCTATATTCTAAAATAATTATTGAGAAGTCTCACAAACCGTCAAGTGCCGTACAGCATCACGCCTGACGTCTAAGAAAGAATATCATTGATTCTTATAGGAGAGTTCATACATTGAATGGCTGCTAATGAGTGAACACTCTCATAAGAACTAATGATATTCTTCCTCAGTCGTCCGCCGCGTGGCACAAATGAGTCTATATCCATAAACGTATCCATTCATACCTATTTTCATCTATTCATAACGTACCTGTCCATAAACGAAGGACATACTGATACATTTCCATGTATTTATTATTTAGTTGAGACCTTGTAAATAGTTTTGAACGCTGGCCTTTTCCCCAACATACGAATGATCACTGAAGTTTTAGAGGTGGGGGTCAGGAACTCTGCCTCGCTTCTAATGTGGCATTTCCAATTCCTTGCTGCCGCGACACCTAGTATATGCTTAGTTAACGCCACTATTGTCCTATTACGCCCTGTGTAAAGGCTGTTTTAATATGAGTCTTATTAGAACTCATAGAAATATTGAAGTGAGAATATAATTTTCATGAATTGATACCATCAGAACTTATAGTAGTATTACGGTGAGAATATAATTTCCATAAATTTCAATGGGACTATTCATACAGTAGTTGCTTGGCTCGGCTGAGTGAAAATAGTTCTATTAAAACTCATAGTGCTGGTTGCACAACAGCCGGTTGAATTTTAACCGTGATTAATTCCACAAGAACCGATCAGTGAAGCCGTTTTTTCAAAAAATCCTTCTATGATTGGTTCATGTAAAATTAATCACGGTTGAAATTTAACCGGCTTTTGTACAACCGGGCATGAGAGTTTCATCTTTTAAGATATTTTTGACAGTCATCAATCGATCAATATCGAAATGAATCTATCTTTATGAAAGCATTGTTGGAGAATTAAACATTGACGAGATCTAGGACTGCATCACAGTATTCATGAGTCAGAGAACATTGTTAATAGATTGACAACGATGGCTCAATCTATAATGAATCATACTGTTTAAATTAATTATAATGTCAGATTAAATCGTCAGACAACGATGTCTCAATCTATAATGAATCATACTGTTTAAATTATTTTTAATGTTGTCAGATTTAATCAAGGTTAATCACGGCAAGTTAATCACGGTTGAAATTTAACCGGCTTTTGTGCAACCGGGCCTAAGGGATTATATTTTTACTGTACCAGACATATAAATGATACTTATACGAATCCAGCTTATTTCCAAAGTTGTTCAGCTGAAACCATTTCCAGGTAAAATTATGTTTTAAATGATTTGTGATTATTATATGAGTTATGATTTATTATATACTAATTATGCTTTGGTTGTTGTTTGTTGCAGAATCTACATGGTGCATGACGAGCTGAAGGACAAGTCGTTTGAGCTTGAACTGAGCTGGGTGGGCAAACACACCAATGGACGCCACGAGTTTGTGCCCAAGGCGGTGTTGGCCGAGGCCGAGGAAGCCGCCAAGGCCGCCATGAAGAGCATTCCGACTCTGATGGCGAAGATATGTAACCTAATTACTGCTACTAACTTTTTATAATTAAATATTAATAAACTATGTTTGTAATTCAGATTGTTGTTAGAGTTTTATTTTGAGTGGTCTCTCAAAGACACCAAAACCTGTATCCACTATTTATTTATTTATTTATTCATTTATTTCTTTCATTTACACATGCACAAAATCAAAACAATAATAATTGGTAGAAAAACAACAGAATTAATCCAAAACTATTTCTCACCCGAATTTAGATAGTTGATGAGCAGATCTGAATAAGGTTATGGTACCACTTCTTATAATATTTAACAAAAATATTACCATATTGAGGTCCATGTTATAATGGCAGTGGAGAAAGATAGGAGAACAAAGTTGCCGAACCTCTGTCGTGTCAATGCCTTCTATAGACGGTAGCTGATACAGGTTTATTGATGTAATATCAACTGTTCATTCTCGGTAAAAAAAATCAATTATATTTTATTAAACAAGAAATCATATTGTTCAATAATATCATAATACATTCTCATTATTGAGATGAAATATTTTGTTAATTAATGATTAATTCTACATTATTAAAGAGATCTGGCAACATAGCAAGCAGAGCTAGAGATAGCGCTATCTGCTTTGTTGAATGATAGACAAGGATAGCAATACCATTGCTAATCAAACACTGCCATTATAACGTGGACCTCACTATAAGAACGTTGCACAAAGGGACATTAGTAGCGGCATAAGAAAATATAGCATAAGAAGATATCCCATGGTTTGTAGAATTAATTCAAAGTTTGGAAGTTTTGTATCAAATTATGGTGTTGTGTATCAAGTTAAGATGATACTGTATCAGGTTAAGATGATGATACCATAGAGAAACAATAGCGTAAGTAGATGTCCCACGGTATAGGGAATTTATGTCGCAACTTTTACTGTTATCTCAAGCCGATTATTGTCAATTTTCACTGTTTTGTTGGAGTGATAGTGTATAAACGGGACAATTTGAGAGACTACCAGCGTCACACAGCTGCATAGGAAAGAACTATGTGAACAACTGTCGGCTTGGGATAACAGTAAAAGTTGCGACATAAACGCCCTATACCATGGGATATCTATCTACTTATGCTATCGTTTCTCTATGATGATACTGTATCAATTCAAGATGATGATACTGTATCATTTGTGGTGATACTGTATCATTTATAGTGATACCTAATAGGAAATAATAAAATTGCCTTTCAGGTCAGAGATGTAAAATTAATAGTGATGCTATTTCATGGTTTCTTAACATAACTGATTTGATCTGCTTATGAATAATGGATATTGCGTATATTGAATGCAATTTTATGGATGATGAATGGATTCATTATTACACCAGATAGAGGCCTAGTTGCACGTATGTCTATTAAATTTAACTGATAGAGGCTCAGTTGCTCGTATGTCTACTGATTAATGACGTCCTCCGCTTCATTAGTTCTCGTTACATTAGTTTTGTTGGATGATGTATTTTAATCATGGTTAAATTTGACGGACGTACGTGCAACCGGGAGTGATCTTGAATAAAGCGGTGATAAATTTAAACAGAGCAAGCATAATTTTTGCTGAGGTTTAAACTATATAACTTTAGTTTTTTGATAGGAGCGCACTGTTGACGTATTTCTTTCGATGTAATAAAAATTACCTACGCTCTCTTTTCAGCTCTTTTTCTCTCACACAATATCAGCTCACAGGCTTTCTGGCTTCTGTGAAATCTGGAAGGTCTATTATTACTCATGGAGAGAAGATAACATAGGAAGATATCCCATGGTATAGGTCGTTTATGTACCAAATTTCAAGCCGATTTTTTTGCTAACTCAAGCCAATTATTATTGTCAACTACTGTCCATTAATGATGGTTTCTTGATCCATTCCGAGCTGTTCTGTATTAACACACTTTTTCTATTTATCTAAACACGACATACAGTCAAATATTAAGTAAATAATTAGAAACTTTCCACTGTTGAAAATGATCGCTAGACGATTGAAAGTACTTCAGTCAGTAAGTAAAAGTTTCTAATTATTTACTTAATATTTGACTGCATGTCGTGTTTAAAAACATAGAAAAAGTGTACAGTTTTGGCCGGGTGAGAGTGTAAGAACGGCACAGTATGAGAGACTACCATCTTCACATATCTTCACGAAAAATAACTACTAGGACTATCAGCTTGAGGTAACAGTGAAATTTAGAACATAACTCCCTATACCATGGGATGATAATTTCTTATGCTATCTTTTTCACAGGAAAACAACTGTTAGGTAATAAAAAAATCTGGTGTGGCGCACTCACACAACTTTCCTTGCCGTTATGAGAATTGATCACCTGACGCTAGTGTTCCCGCGCATCTCAAGTCTACTTATAAACACAAGATCTGGTGTCAGCTGGTGACAGGGCAATAACACTGAAGAACACAGGTGTGCTATCTCTTCATAGTGAATCATTTGATAGAATCAACAGTTGCCAACAGTTTGCAAATTGGATAATCACATTTTCTCGAATTTCGAGCTTATTTTCAATTTAGGTGAAAATGTTACGTAACATTAATTGTAGAGATTCCTGCCTCAATCTACTCCACTGATTTTTTGTTTAAATTGTATCTGAAGCCTGATAATTGAGAATCTAAAATCAAACTTTGCATAGATGGGGCAGAGCTCCTGAAATTTTTACAGATATGGGACTTGTGACAGTTGATAGAGCTTATCGATGACTATTTCAGGTATAATTTTAATCAAAATCGTTGGAGCCATTTTCGAGAAAATCGCGAAAAACCTGTTTTTGACAACATTTTCGCCATTTTAGCCGCCATCTTGAATCGCATTTGATCGAAATTGTTCGTGTCGGATCCTTATATTGTAAGGACTTTAAGTTCCATATTTCAAGTCATTCCGTTAATTAGGAGATGAGATATCGTGTACACAGACGCACATACACTCACACACACACACACACACACACACACACACGCACACATACACACACACACACACACACACACACACACACACAACACACACACACACACACACACACACACACACACACACACACACGCACGCACGCACGCACACACATACACACACACACACACCACACACACACAACAACACACACACCACACACACACACACACACACAGACCAATACCCAAAAACCTTTTTTTGGACTCAGGGGACCTTAAAACGTATAGAAATTTGGAAATTGGGGTACCTTATTTTTTTTCGGAAAGCAATACTTTCCTTACCTATGGTATAGGGCAAGGAAAGTAATAACTACTAGGACTATCAGCTTGAGGTAACAGTGAAATTTAGAACATAAACGCCTATACAATGGGATGATAATTTCTTATGCTATCTTTTTCACAGGAAAACAACTGTTAGGTAATAAAAAAATCTGGTGTGGCGCACTCACACAACTTTCCTTGCCGTTATGAGAATTGATCACCTGACGCTAGTGTTCCCGCGCATCTCAAGTCTACTTATAAACAAAGATCTGTGTCAGCTGGTGACAGGGCAATAACACTGAAGACACACAAGGTGTGCTATCTCTTCATAGTGAATCATTTGATAGAATCAACAGTTGCCAACAGTTTGCAATATTGGATAATCACATTTTCTCGAATTTCGAGCTTATTTTCAATTTTAGGTGAAAATGTACGTAACATAATTGTAGAGATTCTCATGCCAATCTACTCCACTGATTTTTTGTTTAAATTGTATCTGAAGCCTGATAATGAGAATCTAAAATCAAACTTTGCATAGATGGGGCAGAGCTCCTGAAATTTTTACAGATATGGGACTTGTGGACAGTTGATAGAGCTTATCGATGACTATTTCAGGTATAATTTTAATCAAAATCGTTGGAGCCATTTTCGAGAAAATCGCGAAAAACCCTGTTTTTGACAACATTTTCGCCATTTTAGCCGCCATCTTGAATCGCATTTGATCGAAATTGTTCGTGTCGGATCCTTATATTGTAAGGACTTTAAGTTCCATATTTCAAGTCATTCCGTTAATTAGGAGATGAGATATCGTGTACACAGACGCACATACACTCACACACACACACCACACACACACACACACACGCACACATACACACACACACACACACACACACAACACACACACACACACACACACACCACACACACACACACACGCACGCACGCACGCACACACATACACACACACACACACCACACACACACACACCACACACACACACACACACACACACACACACAGACCAATACCCAAAAACCATTTTTTTGGACTCAGGGGACCTTAAAACGTATAGAAATTTGGAAATTGGGGTACCTTTTTTTCGGAAAGCAATACTTTCCTTACCTATGGTAATAGGGCAAGGAAAGTAATAATTACTAGGACTATCAGCTAGAGGTAACAGTGAAATTTAGAACATAAACGCCCTATACAATGGGATGATAATTTCTTATGCTATCTTTTTCACAGGAAAACAACTGTTAGGTAATAAAACAAACGATTCCTTCCAAATAATAAACACATTTATTTACAATCAAATCTAAAATGAGCAAATAATCAATTCAAATAAGTACTAAGCCTCATCACTTAAATGAACGGGATATGATCTTAAAATAGACAATAATTAAGTTCGGTATCATATTTAAAATAATTTACAAATATCATTTCTTCTACATAGAATTCTTGGTCAATAAAATCATGATTGTTTGAAGCCGTTAAATCCTTGCTCCCACAACTAATTCATAAGAGGCAAATGGTTAAACACCGATCACGCTATAATATAAACTAGACACTTTTATTAATAATTAATATATTAAATATTATTGTTAGTATTAATATTTAATAATTTTAAAAATATATTAAAACTAGACACTTATATTCAGGTATGAATTAATACTCAATTAATTATAATCAATAGTAGTAAATATTTAGAAAATTGTATATATTTAATATTTGGCTAAGGTTATAGCAGACCTCCTATATATATAGGAAGTCCTGGTTATAGGAAAGCATATGATTTAGTATAGCAGCAAGCTATTTCTCAATGCATGTCCCTCCTCACAGAAACTCCAGTATAATCTCGTAGCATAGAATAAACAATCTAGATTCATCATACAATCAATTTATTATAATAATCTAGATTGTTTATTCTATGCTTGTAGGTATGAAGATATTAAAAAATCTTCATTATTTGTCAAAATTTGGCTTTCTATGGATATAGATTATGAAAAAATTAGGTAAAATAACTAATTTTCGAGTATTAGATATTGCTGCCTTGTATGTGTGGTCTCTGTATTTTCTACTACATACGATAGCAAGTTATAAGGCGATTTGGGAGAATATTTTCATACCCTTCAAATGGGAAAAAAACTCAGCATGGGATTAGTTTGATGATCTTATTGATTTGTCGGGTTAGAGTGCTTGCCAATTATTTTCTTATAAAACTTACAAAATGTGTTTTATTTTACACATTCTTCCTTCAAATTAGCTACACATAAAACTCTCAGTAATGAAAAATCATTGAGGTTGAGTGGTAGAGAGGACTTAAAAGTCCTAACTCCGCCTAATAAAGAATTTTTTCATTTCATTTCATTTCAAATTAAAATAAACAAAATAATTTTATGCAGTCAGAGAGGTAGCGGCCTATTTAAACAATGACGACTGACAGGTTTTCCATTGATTACCTAGGTGATAAATTGAAGAATAGGACGTTATATACAAAATAATAGAAATGCAATATTGTCATGGAGGTATTTACACTAGAGGCCGGGCTCAAATCCCGGCCCGGGCAAGATATTTATCTCGGGCCACTCCCGTGTTTCGGATGGACACGTTAAGTCGGTCCCGGCTGCCTAAAAAGCAGTCGTTAGGTCATGTCAGAGGCCCTGAAATTGATCAGTTGCGACCTGAAAACTCTGACACCAGACCTGAGCCAGCCAGGTCACTCGATATTATTATTATTTATTATTTACACTTGAGAATTATAAAGCAATCTTATCACTATTATATTATGTAGGCTACTATGGTAATTGGGCTACAATAATCATACTGTATACAATAATTTATAGCCATTGTAAATTTATTTTGGTGTTTAGCCATAATAATATAAATAAGCAATGAAGCATTACACAAAATCATTGAAGATTTAGTCAAAAGTTGAATATCTACGGTATTACCTGTCACATAATTTATTAAGGTGAAATAAAAAGATGTTGTCAATTCCACAAAGTTTTTTTTTGAGTCCAAACTAGTTTCGATGCAACTGGACTCAAATAAAAACTTTGTGGAATTGACAACATCTTTTTATTTCACCTTAATATGGAGAAATTCCACAACATTCTCTGTGCAAAGTGTTAATTACATATTTATTATTTGGGAAGCGTAATTGAATATGATATCAGGATATAAAATATAAGATTATCCTAATTTGATCATCAGTACCTTGGAGTTCAATAAATTAAAATGGTAAATCAAAAAGAAAATGGGAAGTTACAAATTTTGTACTTATAATATAAAAATCTACAGAAGTTCTGTAGGATGTGGGCGATGGCTCCTTTGGTTTTGAAGCTTTGTACTGATCTCTTATTGATGAAAAAAAAAACTACAAAAAACTTTTTGTAGTATTAAAGTGTATACAGATCATGTGAAAATGAGTTCTTAAAGTTCACGATAAAGTAATTTAGTCCGGTTGCACAAAAACCGGTTAAATTTTAACCGTGATTAATTCCACGAGAACCTATTAGAGAATCCGTCTTATCACAAAGTCCTTCTCTGATGGTTCTCGAAAAAATAATCACGGTTAAAATTAACCGGCTTTTGTGCAACCGGGCCTTAGCTACAAGCTACACAATCTTAGTGCCGGTTGCAGAAAAGCCGGTTAAATTTTAACCATGATTAGCCGTCTTTTCAAAAGGCCTTTTCTGATTGGTTCTCGTGAAATAATTACGGTAAAATTTAACCGGTTGTTGTGCAACCGGGCCTTAGAGATTCAGAATGAAGTCTTATTTAATACATACCAACATGCTGTAAAAAATGATGATAATGATAACAAATATATAATGAATTTGAAAAAAAATACCTAAGATCAAAACTTGTATCTTATATGTAAATATTTATAATAGGTATACCTAGCTAATAAATCACTCGGTACTTTTTGTGAAAAGGTTTTGCTAAAATAAATAGATTCCTACCTTAAATCTAACGTTTACACTATCAAAATACTTCTCTCACTTATCACAGTATGATTGCAAAAAAACAATATCATATCTGATGATCTAGCCTACCAATAACATAGACACTTTCAAGCTTAATCAAAAGTAATAATATGCTTCTTCACTTTAATTCAACTCATCTCAATATTTCTATCTCTTTCGTTCTCTTTGATCTCTCAAAGATTTTAAGAATCACCTTTAAAATTCATATTTCTGTCTTCTTTATAGTTTCCAATTAAATACTTCTAACATTTTGCTTTATTCCTTACAACTTCTTATATGATAATAATATTAATAGAATATTATAATTAATATTAAGCATATCATGCTTCTTTCCTCGAAATTGATCATTCAGCCCTCCAAATCAGTATAAATAACTAAACATATTAGAATGTTACAGTACATTGATATCTTCTGATTATCTAGGTCCCTTCAATCCTTAAACATCTCTTTCATAAATTATGCCTGTCTTTTTCCAAGGTCATCATTCCAATTCTCAAAATTTCTTTTCCCAAATCAGTATAAGTACAACTAAATATAAGAACGTTAGAATGATATTTTATGATTCTCCAGCTCCTTGCAATCTTCAAAAACATTTCCATATTATGTCTCTTTCCAAAAGTCATCATTCCAGTTCCCCAAATTGCTTTTTGAAATAAGTTTATAATTAAGTGTATATTAGAACGTCACTACATTGATACTTATGATTTCTCAACTCCTTTCAACCTTCTAATATTTTTCTCATACTTTTTTTATGTATTTGAACACGACATGCAGTCGATTATTAAGTAAATATTAAAAACTTTTACTTACTGACTGGAGTACTTTCAATCGTCTGGCGATCATTTTCAACAGTCTTAATAATCGACTGCATGTCGTGTTCAAATAAATAAAAAAGTGTGTTTATACAAAGCAGCTCGGAATGGATCAAGAAATCATCAAATTTTTCTCATATTATATCTCTTTCCCAATGTGATCATTCCAGTTTTCCAACTAGCTTTTTTAAAGCTGTGTTATCAACCAAATATTGGAACGTCTTTAAATTGATATTTTCAGACTCTCCAGCTCCCTGCAACACTCAAATATTATCATTTCCATAAAAGTTTATTTTTTGAAGTCTTCATTCAGCTCTCTAATTTGCTTCTCAAAGCGGAATTATTGATTAAATATTCATAACCCTACATTGATAACTCTGATTCTCCAGCTCCTTGCAAATATCTTTTTCATATAAGTTCCTTTCCAGTAGTTGTACACCGCGCTCTTACAAAGCAATTCTAACTAAATTAGAAATTACAAAACCTCAATATGAATCGAACCATTATCAAACCTGAATCGAATCCAAGCGTTTGCTTGAAAATGACTTGGAACTAGCAATTGTTAGCTCTTTTCCAATAGACCTAATAATTCAAGTGATTGAGAGAACTAGCTCAAAACTGTTCTATTAACAAAATCTCAAATATCACAAAGCCTCAATTGACAGAACTAGTTCAAAACCGTTCTATAAAGTGAGTGCCGTTATTGTTCTGAAGCTCAGACAGTTTCCGCTTCTCGGGGCACTCCGTGATGACGGGGGGCGGCGTGTTGATTTTTATGCCGATTGTGCAGATTTGTTGCGGCAGTTCGGCCGAACCGTTCGGATCGGGCACGGCTTTCTTGTAGATGATACGGGCCACAATACTCAGCAGAACCATTTCCCAGATCATCACTGAGTTGTAGAGCACTGAAAAAGATTGAACAAAATTCAAATAGGTATAGGAATAATGAACCAAGAATTTGGAAGAATAAGACGTTGATATATAAAATAGTGTTTAGTATAGTATAGTATAGTATAGTATATACTTTAATAGACACCATTGCTGTTGAAACATGTATATGTAATTCAATTGATTCGTGATATTTCTACACAATATTCCAGTGTTTCATTATGGATAAATATCATTACATCTCACCAAAAATATTATCTGAAGTCAAAAATATAATAGCCTACTTCTCATAAGTTCAAATAGGATTTTCCATTTTTTTTATAAAATAGATATTATAGTACCCTTTGAAATTAATAAAATAATAATACAAATTATAACTACAAGTTTCGGTGATCACACCATCGTCAGGTCACAGTATACATACAGTATGGAAACTTGGCTAGTACCCTGACGCAAAAATCCGCCATCTTGTTAGGAAGCACCGCATTGTAATAGTATTGATCGTAGGTTCGGATCACTTTAATGATCCGGATCAATTGATCTCATTCACTGCCACGAGTCAATCAGAAGGCCAGGATTGGAACTTCCCAAGGTCACGTGACGTGTCTAGTTTTTGCGTCATGTGAAAAGCATTGGTTAGATAGGCGTTTGATTATAAGTTTCCATTCTGTACCTATTCTGTGGTCAGGTTACTATAAAAGGTACTATCATTCTATTTTATAAATGAACGAAAATAGCCATGAATTCATACATTTTAAGAGGATTATCCATATACTCGCTCGGCCGGGCTGAGTGTGAATAGTCCAATCAGAACTTATAGGAATTATATTTTCACTGTCACTGTTGTGTGTACAAATCCAGCTTTAATTTAGGTAAAAATTAATTTTGAATACTCACAATTAGCATAAACAGTTGGTGTGATCGGAGGCTTGCATGGCATGAAGTCCATGTTGACCAGGACTTTGGCAATAATGCCCTGCAATTTTCCAAGCAGCAGTACCAACTGTAGTACGAAAAATTTCCCTTGCATGTGGTGTTCTTTCAGAACTTCAGTCAACATTTTCATAGTCATGATCATGCCCCAGATACCGCACAGTATTGATATGACAACGATGGGCTGCATGTAAACGTAGTTTACTTGGTATAAGCTCTGAAATCAGAGAAAAAAAATTACATCAATGTGGAGATTATGGATATAGTATATTTCGCACCTAGAGCAGAAAATGAGATTTTTCGGCTCGAAATCGTTTTTCAAGTCCGAGGCCGTAGGCGAGGTCTAGAAAAAATTGAGAGCCGGAAAAACAATTTTGTCCGTGGTGCGAACGCTATTTTTCGCCACACACAAAAATAAACAATATAATATATAAAATAATAATATAATAATTGTTTACTAAGCACTTCCGAAAGTAGAAGTGGAAGGTCATAGCTCTAGCAAATCTGAGGTAATCTGAATATCAGGAAATTGTCCAAGTATTTTTATTTTTATTCTGATTTGTCTAAATAACCTAAAAGATGATGGTCAATTATGTGGGAGGTTGAGTTTATACTTTTCTATTCTTTCAAATGACAATAAGAGGCTATATAAATGTTTTAATTATTGAATAATGAACACAAATAATGAAAAGTTTTTTGATCGCTGTTTTTTGATCAACTTTATTAGTTCCATGTTAGCGGCTGGAAAGGGTACTCTTTCCGGCCTAGGAAATGTAAAACAAAATCTGGTTTCGAGCCTAGGCCGGAAAGAAACCTGTTCTGACGTCAGACGAGAGTCGTCTGCAAACAATGTCTTTCAGATCTACGTTGGGACTGGAAAACAGCTGCTTTCTGTGCAGTGTGGCGAAAAAATATAATAGCTATTTTATTGAATTGATTGTTTGAAGATATACTGTGGTATTTCTCCATAATGAAAAAATGAGACACAGATGTTGTCAATACCACTAATTTTGTTTTACAAAAAGGATCATGGTTTCGGGGCCCCATCCTCAGCTAGACTGATGACTATTGTCATTTTGTAAAACAAAATTAAAGTGGTATTGACACCATCTGTGTCTCATTTTTTCGATATTTGATTAATTAGTGATGCCACAGTTGATGGCCCAAGATGTACAAATGAACAGAGCAATCAAAGTTAGTAGACCAAAGACCTTAAATAGATATACACCCAAAATGCCTATGCCTTCCCAATGATAGCTCTTACTTGAAATTGAAGGCCGCCATTGGGGTACTTCAGCACGAGATATTATATCTATATATTTGTAATACTAGAGATTACAAAGGCATTGGTATGTAATAATCTTATAGGTTGCCCCCTCAATGGCCGATTTCAATTCCAAGTACGACACTAGCGCTGCATGTGAGTCTATGCATCTTTTAGGTCTTTGTAGTAGACAGTCTACTAACTTTGCAGAGCAATAACTATTAAAACTTTATCAACAGAGTTTTCATGTAAGGTATCAAAGTTTGGGAGAGAGAGAGAGAGAGAGACTGTTTTTGGCTCAGCCTATTGTCTTCTCTCAATCATATTGGATAAGTATATACTCATATATTTTATTATGATTTGGGTTCTATTAATAAAGCATGAATAGTTTAGGAGGTTTAACAAAATCTTCATTCACTAAGTTTCAGGGTAAAGCAGTTTCAATATAACTTATAGTAGAAAGAAAAACTCTTGTGAACTTAGAAACAGAAATTAAAACGCATCTTCCAATTTACATTTTTCTATCCTTTCAATTTTTCCGATCGCATTTCATTCTTCATTTATTTATAGTCATCATCCTGTATTGATTGATACAATAAGTTCATCATCAAAATGATATGGAGAGGAAAAATAAGTTAATCTTATGTTATTCCTCTCCCAAATTTAGATAAGGTTACACATAGTCCGAAATAGGTTAAGTCTTGTAGTTCTTTACTTTCACAAATTGAATTTTAAGGACTCAATTATTATTTTCACAACGTAGATTTTAAAATTTAGATGCTTCAAAACCAAACATAGAAGAAATATTTCACATTATTATCACTAAATTAGGATGGGAAATATACCTACACATATTAAAGAAATAATTTTGCAGGACATAAAAAACAAACTTAATACCGGGTGATTACAAATGAAATAGACAACTTCAATAGCCTGTAAAAAATTAAACTGGTGATAATTAAACTGCTGTAAAAATTTCAACATAAGTGATATAGGTTTGTAGGGAATTTCTTAAAGTTTATGTTGGTAGAACTGTTGCTGGCTATTGTTGGCTGCTCCGTGTTACAACAGCCAGTTTAGTTTAGCAATATGGCCGCTACTCAAGTGGAGAAAGCTTATTGTGTTATTGAATTAGCCAAAACAAACTCTGTTACTGTTGTGCAGCGTCATTTCAGAACAAAATACGGTAAACCACCACCAACAAGGCATAATCAATTATGACTGGTATGAACGTTTGAAAGCGTGGATGTGTGTGTAAGAAGAAGAGTACTGGAAGACCTTCTGTTACAGAAGAAAAAATTGATAGTGTTCGTGATGTTTTTGTACGAAGTCCAGGAAAATCGACTAGATCAGCGAGTTAGAATTGCAAATTCCTCAAACTACTGTGTGGAAAATTCTGCGGAAACGTTTGAAAATGAACCTTATAAATTGCAGTTAGTACAAAGTTTAAATGACAATGATAAAGTTGTAGTACGTAAAAATTTTGTCAAGAGATACAACATTGTCTTGAAAATGACGACACATTGTTTAATCGCCTAATTTTCAGTGATGAATGCACTTTTCACATTACTGGAAAAGTTAACAGACATAATGTACGAGTATGGAACAGAAAACCAAGAGAGACTGTACAGCATATATGCGATTCTCCTAAAGTGAACGTGTTTTGCGCTTTATCTTGTGAAAAGGTTTACGGGCCTTTCTTCTTCCAAGAACGCCATCAGTAACCGGAAGAATTTATCTGGACATGTTAACCGAATGGTTATGCCTCAACTCCATGAAGATAGTTGTAACTTCATTTTGTACAAGATGGAGCTCCGCCTCACTGGTACTCAGACGTCAGAGGGTATCTGGATGAACATCTTCCTAGACGATGGATCGGCCGTGCAAGTGAGGAAAAACGTGTGTCAGCGTGGCCACCTCGTAGTCCGGACCTAACGCCCTGCGACTTTTTCTTGTGGGGCTATGTAAAAGACAGAGTTTTCGTACCACCGCTTCCTGTTGATATAGATGATCTTAAACAACGAATCACAAATGCTCTTGCTACAGTTAACCGTGAGATGCTTAGTCGTGTGTGGTCAGAATTTGACTACCGTGTTGATATCTGTCGTGTTGCAAATGGTGCACACATTGAACATCTGTAAATTTTCAATAAAAACTTCAAGAATTCTTCTATGTAATCATGTAAGTAATGATCTAAACTTTTAAATAATAAAATCTCTACAAGCTATTCAAACTGTCTATTTCATTTGTAATCACCCGGTATTCACTCTAGTAATTATTATTATTCACTATTAGGCTATATAGTCACTACAGTGCCTCTCTCTTAACCGGAAACCTTTTAACCGGAATCGGTTTAACCGGACTACACTCCACGGAAGTGACATCTCTTTAACCGGAAAAATTATCAGCACATCGGTTCACCGACTGGATTGGCAGGGTTTTTGGTTTTAAATATTTCAAATGTAAAAAGGCTTAGCAACTAACTATTTTCTTGTGGTTTTGTGTTCACAGATATATAATAAAAGCGTCTAGTTTTATTATTTTTACGTAAAAGTCATTATTGCTTATAAACTACAAATATGCGTACCAATTTAACGACTTTTAGGGAACGTCGGTTTAACCGGAAAAAACGTTATCGGACTGGCCTCAGTCCCGATGAGTCCGGATAAGAGAGAGGCTACTGTACTCAGGTCTTCCGATATTTATATCGCTTGAGATAGAAAGGTAAAAATCAGTGAAGATCGAGGAATCAGAACTATTTCCTAATTTGCAGTATTTGTTATTTTATTCGACTATTTTTATATGAAATTTTATCATATTTTCACCTGTTCTTCAGCCCACATAACAAGTAGAACCATGTATATGAGTCCTTGCACCACTGGCAGCTGTAACACGAGCACTCTCAGCATTCTCACATGTGTCCTACAATAATAAAACAAAATATTATTATTGGAACAAATTAGTTTGTTCAGTTCTTTTAACTTTAGTGACTACTTATTAGCCTAATGGTAAAGGTAGTACCCTTTAATTTAATCTTTCATTTCTGATGGATTAAATAAATATATGAATAAAGGTATGACCAAATGGGATGCACGTATGTGCAAGTGCACGCTAGACCATGTATGTCCACGCGTGCAGATGTGAAACAGAATCTGGAAGGAGCCAAAGAAACACGTTGTGACTTAGTCACAAGAGGTGGATTCCAAAATGTCTTAAGTCAAAAAAGTGAATTTCTCAGAAACTAATTTTTTCTATTTTTGATAATATAATTGAATGCTACTTTGGAATAGAATTTGTAATGTAATTTGCAGTATCAAATCCTTCTTTCAAGACAATTAAAAGTGAGATTCAATTACAAAATATTTTTTTAAGATGTTAAACATTTGGTTTTTTCCAAAACGACCTTAAGTCAGTGACTTAAGCACTTCTGGAAAATCCATATGGGAGACAACTTTCAAACTATTATTATTTATAAGAGTATTGATAATCAGAGCTTGTCTTTAAGATGTCAACAAAGGTTTCAATAAATATCTAAGTACATGAATTTTTATTTATCAAAATTAATCACATTCTTCTTAATTTTACTGACACGATTCACTAATCAAAGTCAATCAGTCAGCATAACTTCAAACTCACATAAAATAGGTGCTAACTGCTGGAATCGAGCATGCGCAAAACGCTTGGCAGCTGACTTAAGCCTGTTTGGAAAAAACAAGGCATGACTAAAGCACTTTTGGAAAACATTACTGATTTGTAATGTGTATACTATACTTGACCAAGGAAAGTGAAAATCAAGGTTGAAGGCTCATT
>NW_024091387.1:0-20254 GCF_014356525.2 Nilaparvata lugens
ATCAAGGTTGAAGGCTGTCATTGGTCAAAACAAGACACGCTCACAATGACGGAGCATTCAAATTATCGAACCAATACGAGCAAGTGATCACCATAATGATTGCAAAAACTGTTTTCTTCTACTTTTTGTTCCTCTGTGATTCATAAAAAAGAGGAATCCAGAGCAAAAAAAAACAAAATAACGATAAAAACAACAGTTCTTATTTTCATTTTTTTCTTTATATAAAAAAGTGGGGAATGCATGGATACTACTCCAATCGATAAACACCGACACCTCTTCCATAACCACAATTTGTAAAAATTGAAAAATATATATTTTTTTAAAGAATTTCCTCATATTTTCACAGTGAAAAATGACAATCGAGTATCTGACCACAAGAATAAAATTCTCCCTTGGAAAACCCATCTTTTCAGTCCCTATTTCCGTGGAAAAGGCGGCATCTGCATTGATCCCTACTCCACGGAGAGCAAAGGAATCCTAACGATCTGAATATTCCAGATTTTTGCTCTTCCTTATTTTTTTCGATAACCTCATACACGTGGGTCCATCTATCCTTCAAGTTCCATTCTTTGCAATAGCATGCCTCTCGGTCACTTGATATCCTACAACTTCCCACAGGTTTTCTCTCTTTTCATCCTCCTTTTCCTGCTTTTTATTTTACTTTCATTCTTATATTCTTGTCCTTCACTTAATTCAATCCTTTCACTTTCTCCACTTGTCATCCTGAGTACTATAATTTCTTTTTCACAGTCACTCAATCTTAGCTGTTTCACATCCATAAAATCAAGCCGGTAAACAGCTGATTATAGAAGAAATAAACATATGATTTTTATTACAGCATACTCTACTGTAACGGAACCATATGTTTTCTTCACAGTCATTATGTTCCGAAATACGAACAGCAAAACTGCTACAAAAACCCACCTTCAGCGCGCCAGGTGGAAGTTTGTCAACTTCCACAAAATTCCTGATTCGGAATTATTAACTAGGTTGATGTTTGTAAAATGCTCAGACCATTAAAGCATGGACACGCTGGGAAGTCCAGCCTCTGAAGCCACATCTACTGCCATACTCCAAATCGTGACGTCATCAACGGATAGAAAACTTCAGATTGTGTCTATTTCACACATTTTTGAACAAGGCTCAAGTGGCATGCAACATGTCAAGTTCAGATCGGGATCCTGAGAATGCGTTGCAGCACTCCTCCATTGTATAGGGACATGCCTCTACCAATGTCCTGGTTATCTTGGATAAAAACACTTTATAACCCCCACACTTCCTAATATTCTCTGGAATACAATTATAAAACTTCAATCCTGAATAATACGGTCCTTTTTCAAGCAGAGAGAGTCTATGAATGGGGGGCTGGAACAAACATGCATTTCTAACCTCGAGTTCTGTATGCATGATTAATTCGGTCGACATTGAAAATTTCTGAATTTTTGAACACAAAAGAAACCACTTCCAAGAAATAGATAGCTGGAACAGAAAGAAGCTGGAGTCTCCTGAGTATAGGTTTACAGGAAGAAGAAGGACTCACTCCCTCAAGAACCCGAAGTGCTTTTTTCTGCATTCTGAAGCATGTGTTCAAATAGTTCCTTGCTGACCCCAAAATAAAATACTCAATCTAATCAATGATAGGAAATATCCATGATAGACCCTCAGAGCTGTCGTATATTTGAATTCGCCTTTACAGTTCTCAGAGCGAAGAGAGCATGATACAGTCTTTTTGGAGCTTTTCCACGTGGCTATCCCCACTTCAAGTTCCCCTGCAGTTCCACCCCTAAAAATTTGTTTTTTCAGAGCAGGATAGTCACATCCCATTACCATAGATCTTTATCATTCCCTCTTGCAGAAAACTTCACAACATTGGTTTTACTTCATATTTAACTTTAACGAATTTTCTTGAACCGCCTGTTGATCTGTTGTACAGCAATCTTAGCTTTCTCCATGACTTCCTGATTATTGTTACCTTTAACCAAGATTGTTGTGTCATCAGCATATATATCAATTTACCATCCACATTGTAGGGCAAGTCCATTGATAAAGATATTAACACAGTAGGCCCAAGTATGGGATCCCTGAGGCACTCCTCGCCCATTTGCTGCCATGTAGAAAATACCTGAGAGCCCTACATTATTCATAGACAATAAGATACAATGCAGGTAAAAACAACAGGCATTCGCCCAAAACTGCTTTAAACCTTAATTTGGAATACACGTCACATGTAAATGATAACTTAATTCACACACTATTTTGAGTCCAAAAATTTATGTACTACAATAATGTAGTATAATACTCTAGCAATAAATGCAGCTCTAGAACCAAGCAATGAGGCCGAGATAGACTTGTCCCCTACAATTGGACTCGCAGAGTTATAATGATGGGAGGCTATAAGAAAGCACGATTGGATTGCCTGGAAGAAAAGACGGAAGATGGAGAAGAAGTGAAAGAAGGTGAAGAAGAAGAAGAAGAAGAAGAAGAAGAAGAAGAAGAAGAAGAAGAAGAAGAAGAAGATAAGAAAAGAAGAAGAAGAAGAATAAGAAGAGGAAAACAAAACTGCAGAAGAAGACAAGAAGAAGAAGAACAAGAAGCAGAAAGAGAGAATGAAAAATGTGTTGAGTAATACCTGACACTGCAAATGTCCTCGATTTGCATTTCTCCCTCCATCTCCCCGGAGACTAATTGTTGACAAGAGAAATCTATTCACGTCCAGTTTCGAGAAATAGCAGGAGATGAAGGAAAAGAAGAAGAAGAAGAAGAAGAAGAAGAAGAAGAAGAAGAAGAAGAGGACAAAGGAAAGGAGGCTGGTTAGCCGACTACTGAATACTAGATCAAGGAAAGGACTTAGTTTTTCTAAGTCCTTTAAGTCCCTCTCGCCACAGATCTCTCTCTTCCTACTTTTCCTGTGAATTCTCTCTTCTTCAACAATTTTTCGCTTTGTTTCAACAATCTCCCTCATTTCAGTGAGTGTCTCAGAGTCACTCTTCCTTTCTATTCAAATTCGTAGATTCATTTCGATTCAATTGTATGTTGTGTTTCTATCTATTGATTTTATTGCTGCAGAGTTATTCGAGTGCTACCAAGGAATCTATTTTCTTGCCTTCTTCTCATTGTAGTTACATCTATTTCTCTCTCCCACCAACTCGAATTGATGATTTTTCTCACGATAATATTTCCAAATTCTTTTACAAAAATATTTTTTGAACTCAAATAATGTTCTACCGACTTTGTTCCACTATTTTCTCTTCGATGAGAATTGGAAACATTCACTAATCATCTTTGTATATTTGTATTAGAATTGTTTCTTGTATATTTTGATGCTCTCCTATTGATGTAAGTTAAATGATGTATTTTGGAGTGAATCTATCTACTCTCTCATTTTATATGTCAATGTTATTCTCTAACTCGTTCTCTCTCCCTATCTCTTCGTCTCTATTTGTATTATAATTTTTACTTTCCTTGCCCTATTACCATAGGTAAGGAAAGTATTGCTTCCGAAAAAAATTAAGGTACCCCAATTTCTAATTTTCTATACGTTTCAAGGTCTCTTGGGTACAAAAAACTGGTTTTTGGGTATTGGTCTGTATGTGTGTGTGTGTTTGTTTGTGTATGAGTGTATGCGTCTGAGTACACGATATCTCATCTCCCAATTAACGGAATGCCTTGAAATTTGAACGTAAGGTCCTTAAAATATAAGGATCCGACACGAACAATTTCGATCAAATGCAATTCAAGATGGCGGCTAAAATGGCGAAAATTTAGTCAAAAAAACAGGTTTTCGTGATTTTCTCGGAAACGGCTCCAACGATTTTTCAAATTTATACCTATAATAGTCATCGATAAGCTCTATCAACTGCCACAAGTCCCATATCTGTAAAAAAAATCAGGAGCTCCGCCCCATCAATGCAGATAGATTCCCAATTATCAGGCTTCAGATACAATTGAAACAAAAAAAATCAAGTCGAGTGGATTGAGCATGAGAATCTCTACAATTAATGTTCAGTAACATTTTGACCTAAAATTGAAAATAAGCTTTAAATTCGAGAGAATGTGATTATTCAATTGCAAATTATTGTTGATTCTATTAAATCATTCACTATGAAGAGATAGCAGTGGATCATGTGTGTCTCCAGCGTTATTGCCCTGTCACCAGCTGACTCAAATCTTTGAATAGTGGACTTGAGATGCGCGGGAACACTAGCGTCAGGTGATCAATTTTCATAACTGCAAGGAAAGTTGTGTGAGTGCGCCACACCAGATTTTTTCTATTATATTTTGATGCTCTCTCATTTGATGTAGATGATGGTTTGATCATATGGCTAGATGATGTATTTTGGAGTGAATCTCTCTACTCTCTCTCTCTTTCTATCTCAATGTATCCTCTCACTCGTTCTCTCACTCACAAGCTCTCTCTGTCTTTACGATTATTATTGTTTTTCGACCAGTAGTACCATCGATTCCAAAACACAAAGATATCGATGTAAATATGGAATAACAACCTCTATTATTATTCAAAGTCCAATTTTCAGGTCGAAATCAATGTTTTATTAGAAATATGAGCTGAAGCTAAAACTGTTCCAATTATAATTTTCTTTCATACTGTAGCTATTCAAAATAACCTCGAGCGGTATTTATAAATTTAAAACAACGGTTATCAATTTATATTAGTAGGCAATATTTGTGATTGTCAATATATGTGGATGTTTATCAAGCTGCAGGTAGCCTATTATTGAACAATATTCCAATAGATATATAATTTAACTCAGAAATTGACATCAATGAACTATATTTCTATACATGTTGAGTAACTTATAGGTAGATTTAATGAAATATTCATGTATAGTAACATGAAGATGATGAATATGTTTCTATAGATACCGAGCTGATTGAAGATGCAAAATATTATTAAAAGTATCTCCAATTCATAATCTGCTCGTTGCTATTTCAAGGAACTAAAGTATGAGAGAAAATTATATTTGGAACAACTTTGATTGTCTATACTAGCTATCGGAGTATCTCCTGTTTATAATGTAGGTTTTATAAAGCTAGTTACATACACATAGATTTCTGGACGTACGATTTTTTGCCGTCCTTAAAAGTTCTATTAAATTGAGCTAATGATTTTTGTCAAGTTCCGTTTGAACTGATAAAATTCATAAGGACAGCAAAAAATCAAACCTCCATTAGTACCTAGTAAAATAAGGTACTAATTAATAATCTTATAATCACAAAGTATTAAGAAGTTATTTATATTATAAAATATGATGTATGTGTATCTACAGAGAGGAGTGAGTGATTACTCATTACCTATTTTATCTGTGGTAACTGGCTTTAGAGTTTCTTTTCTATCTATAATATGTTTTCATTTATTCATTTATTTATTGTACAAAATACTACAATCATAATATAATTATGACATTGAAGTAAAAATTAGGCTGAACCTGTACTATTTCTCTCCAAAAATTGTGATAAAAAGTTAATGTGGTCCAAAGGTTGAGGTTATGTGATATCACACACTGCTTCGTCACTTGATTTTTGTTTAGTGATATCATAGAGAAACAATAGCGTAAGTAGATATCCCATGATATAGGGCGTTTATGTCGCAACTTTTCCTGTTATCTCAAGCCAATTACTGTCGATTATTGTCGATTTTTACTGTTTTGGCCGGGTGAGAGTGTATGAACGGCACAGTATGAGAGACTACCAGCGTCACACAGCTTCACGGGAAAGAACTACGTGGACTATCAGCTTGAGATAACAGTAAAAGTTGCGACATAAACGCCCTATATATCTATGCTATTGTTTCTCTATGGTGATATTCTTTCATTTATACTCATTTATTTATTTTTAATCGTTTTACGTCGATTCCAATCATTTAAAGTCGATATTATATCAGTTATATCGATATAAATAACAAATAATTCGTTAGCCTGAATTTTCACTCTCGCATATCATCCTTGACAACAATGAAAATATGTCAACATCGCTTGTTGTTAATTCGGGAGCCATAATAATGAAAGGTGCGCGCAAAATAGCGATGTTTCGGACATGGGTGCGAATATCTGCGAGTTATTTGGAAATGTATGTGGGCTGAAAGCTGAAGCTACATGTATATTTATGTATGTATAGATGTAGGTAGTATGTATGTATGTAAGTATGCACATGTGGGTTGGTGCAATCAATAGCTGTGCATTGAAAAAGCTTTGAAATGTGAGGGGTCATCTACTGACGAATATGGGATGACGCGGGGTGCTTCTGATGTGTGCATTTTTTATTCGAATTCAAAAAGCGCTCAAAATAATGATGAGTTGGACGTGTGAAGGTTGGAATAGCTGAAAGGTAACACATAGTGACACATAGCCTCATTTGGACTGTTGTATAAATTAGAACTAGAACCGTTTTGGGCATAAGCATAGAGAAACAATTGCATAAGTAGATATCCCATGGTATAGGACGTTTATGTCGCAACTTTTACTGGTATCTCAAACCGATAGTCCACGTAGTTTTTCCCTGTGAAGCTTTATGACGCTGGTAGTCTCTCATATTGTGCCGTTCATACACTCTTACCCGGTCAAAACAGTAAAAATCGACAATAATCAACAGTAATCGGCTTGAGATAACAGTAAAAGTTGCGACATAAACGACCTATACCATGGGATATCTACTTACGCTATTGTTTCTCCATGGTACTTTTCTTTAAAAGTTGTGTAATTCTTAATGATTAAGTCATTAAACGGTTTACTGTAGCTCTTCTTGGTTTCATTAACTGGGTTCTAATAAAGATTTCTGATGAGAGTTTCAGAGGGAATTTTGTTTTATTGGCACCTAATACAGGTTTTCAACACAGATTAATATCAATAAATTGAAAAGGTTCCTCACCTCATGTGGGCCTTCAATAGAGGTTTCCAATAAAGGTTCACTATGAAGGTCCAGAGAAAGGCTGCTCATATTGGAAGGCTGTACAGAGGCTAAAAATAAACTTTCTACTGGTGATATTTTTCCGATTCGTATATCATCAAGCTATCAAAATAAAAACGTTTTCTCAGAAAAACATTATTTTTCCGATCATTACTTTTTGAGATATGAGTCCCTAAAGTTTAAAGTTATTTTATTTATTTTATTTATTTTATTTATTTTATTTATTTTATTTATTTTATTTATTTTATTTATTTTATTTATTTATTTATTTATTTATTTTATTTATTTTATTTATTTTATTTATTTTATTTATTTTATTTATTTTATTATTTTATTTATTTTATTTATTTATTTTATTTTTTTATTTATTTTATTTATTTTATTTATTTTATTTATTTTATTTATTTTATTTTATTTTATTTATTTTATTTATTTTATTTATTTTATTTATTTTATTTATTTTATTTATTTATTTTATTATTTATTATTTTATTTTATTTATTCTATTTATTCTATTTATTCTATTTATTCTATTTATTCTATTTATTCTATTTATTCTATTTATTCTATTTATTCTATTATTTTATTTATTTTATTTATTTTATTTATTTTATTTATTTTATTTATTTTATTTTATTTTATTTATTTTATTTATTTTATTTATACTAAGGATACTCCTTGTACTATTTCTCTCCCAAATTTAGATAACATTTTTAAAGTCCAAAATAAAAGTACCAGAATTAAGTCCATTTTCATTAAAAAACAACGAAAACTAAGATTTATTGTTGATCTATTGAAACAAATCTTCTCTAAAAATATCAATTCTTGATAAAGTTATCCAATTTACTAAAAATTACCAAAAAATAACTTTTTGTTAAGATATTTTTGGTCAATTTTGGTAAATTGAATAACTTTATTAAAAATTGATATTTTAAAATCATTTTTGTTTCAATAGATCAACAATACCATGAACAATCCATCCTCTGAATCTCATGAATTTATCTCTTACCGAATTTGAAATGTTCTGTCCCAAAAATTTAAACTCTAGTTGCTCATATCTCAAAAAGTTATGATCGGAAAAAATGTTTTCCTGAGAAAACTTTCTCATTTTGATAGCTTGATGATATACGAACCGAAAAACTTTGAAAAATATCACCAATAGAAAGTTTATCTTCAGCCTTTGCACAGCCTTAACTCCCAATATAGCTCAGGTCTCTCATTTAGTTTCCCAAAGAAGATTCCTGATATAGCTCCCCAATGCAGTTTTAGATATAGGTTTTCAATTTAATACAGGTTCCAATATTATAATACATGTTATGATTGAAAGCTCGGATATTCATCAAGGACACAAGAATTACAAAATTGCAAAGGAAGAAACAGACACTCTAGTCTAAAAAATTAGTTTTGGAGTTTACTTATCAATATAAGTTCAATTATATAATTATCGGGGATCAATTATATTGTGAATTTGAGAACATTACGGTATCTGAGAGCATGCTCTGGTTTTTGACATATTCAGGTTTATGAATTTGAAATTGTCACCATATCATTGTAAGAATATTGAACGAAAATCTCAATTAAATGCTGTAAATCTAAGATTAATTGATTGATTCTTTATCACAAATGGCAATGTATTGCCAGGTGTTGCAAGACCCATTGCATACTAACACTACATTATAATAGAGACAAATGAAAATTCAATCAGAACAGATAATAGATATGTAGATGAGTAGATAACTTCTAGAAACAAAGAGTAATCAATATCGTGATATCTATTTGGAAATGGAACTCGTCAGAACAGAAAAATATATATAAGACACAATATTATTCATGAAAGTTTTATCATATAATACTTGATTAATATAAGGTGTCTCAAACTGAATAGATAAGGTAGAAACAAAATATAAATGTATTCCCCCTCTCTAGCCAAAATTAACTGAACAACTCTACATAAAAAGTAGAATTCATGTATAACAAATCCATTTAGGACTATGTGTAACCTTATCTAAATTTGGGAGAGGAATAGCTCAAGGTTACCTTATTTTTTCTCTTTCCTTAACCTTCCATCACCTCTTCTCTTTAACTTTTTCTTTCTCTATGATTTTGATGATGTACTTATTGTATCAATTAATAATAAAGAATAAAAGGTTATGGTTTCTTGATCCATTCTGAGCTGCAATGTATTAACACACTTTTTTCTATGTATTTCACACCATATGCAGTCAAATATTAAGTAAATGTGCAGTCAAATATTTAAGTATTTGGTTTTTAATTATTCACTTAAATATTTGACTGCATGTCGTGTGAAATACATAGAAAAAAGTGTATTAATGGAGAAAAGTTACAGTTGAGTACTACCACAGTAAAATAACATATTTGGTGCTCAAATAACTGTATCATTTGACCAACATGATCAAATGGGCAATGTATTGCAAGCGTGGGAAGCCGAACCTGAAACAACAGAGCCCCACATCCCTGTGACGTCATGATCTGATCCGCGTGTCACAGGCTTAAACTCAGACAACTGCACATCGGATTGTCTGTTACGAAATTGACTCCAGTCAACCCGACCTCTGTCACAAGATTATTCCTAACGAGAGTTCCACTACAAAGAGTCAGTATTGGTATTATATGTTACAACAATGCTTCCCATTTAACCAGTACTGGCAGTCGACCAGCCTGCAAACAGGATGTGGAGCGAAAAATAACATTTACACCAATCTGCGTAGAAGTAGCACTTTTACTCTAATCGGATTTTAGGAGATGGAGGAGAAAAAAACGGGATAAAAGTATAGTTGTGACAGGGTGGAAGTGTAGGATGGATGATGAGAAGTCATGTTAGGGATAGAAATCAATCTGATCTTGTTGTTATTGTGAACAGTAAGAATAGCAGTGGGCCGAAATTGGAGCCCTGTGGAACTCCCTCGACGGGATTAGAGAGTACTTATTGAGGGTGCGCGGGATTTGGGCAACGATGCCTCAGTAATACTATGGTGATCGGGAGCCGTGCGACGAAAGTGATTCCAGATCTGGATGGCCGTGCCAATCTTAACAGATGAGCGCGTTTAATTATCGAATGCATTTGCAATGTCAATGAACATGAGTGAGGGTGTCTCGGAGAACAGCTGATTCATGGATTGGATCGGGAGTTCGTCGTCTTCTTCTTCTTCTTCTCCTTCTTCTTCTTCCTCCATCTTTGTGATTCCATCACACATGTTGTGACACTTTTGTGTTGCACCACTCATACACGCACACACACACACACACGCACAGATTTCATCAATCCTCGATGCACTAAATCTTTACTGCCACCCTCCACAAATCTTGTGCTTCCATAATGCAAGCCACCCTTCCACTTTCTACCTTTCAGAAAATTGCCAAATATGTCGTTCACCTCCTCCTCACCATCACCTCCCAAACCTTATTTGGCCCCCTTTTCCAATCAGTTATGGTTTCCTTTCTGAGCCTGCTGCTGCCCCCCTTAATATTACCGAAATCAATTATGATAGCTGATTAGAACTAGTGCAGAGGGTGGTGAACTGAATAATAGTGAATCGTGCACGGTTATTTGAAGATGGTGATGGAATTTCCTATTTTCTTGCTCCCTGGTGGAGATTGCCTCCTACTCTGTTTTCTACCGTGGTTGGTGTGTGGAGAAGTGATGGAATTTCTTCACGACAGAACAACTTAATATCTTGGATTTTCTACTAGGGTGATTAAAAATGTTTTATCCAAGCCCGTATGCAGATACTCGGTTTAAATGGAGAAACGTCAGCTGTTCGTTTAAACCCCATATGGAACACATTATGATAAATGCAATCATATATATATATAAGTAAACGTGGTTTAGCGTTAAACGTAGTGTTGTACATTTTATAATAAAAAGTTTTACAAAATCTCCGATGACAGTGTCCAGTTTCATTCCTATTCTGTTGTTTCATCGATATTACCAATTTCAAGTAAATGTTAAGCAATGTCAAGTTTGTTCTTTTAAGTCAATATTGCTTAGAGTTTCGAATATCAGACAACCATAATCAGTCACCTTTCGGAAGTGATTGAACTTCACAATTCAAATCAGGCTACAGAATATTACTTTGAAAAAAATTTGATAAAAAAACTGAAACTGTATTTTCGACTACACATTACAGAAAGTAGATACATTTATAGTTATAGAACACATACAATGTGATGAGAATATGATGTAAGAGAATATAAATCAAGGATCCATCATTCAGATATCTATCATAATATGAGTTTGATATAGTTCTAACGACATATTATAGAAGGTGTATACATTGAATATAAATCAATAATCTTGAATCAAATTAAGGATCTATCATCCAGATCTCTGTCATAATATGAGCTTTATTTTACGAATTTTACAGCTAACATTATACTTTTTCAAATTTATATAATGAACAATCGATGTGCAACTGTTTTAGAGAGATCCTTGTTGATGACAAAATGAGGAACAGCTAAAAGACCTTACCTTTTTTGTTAGGTAATCACTTTATAATGACATAAAATAATGTTGAGGCATGTCCTAAGTAAATAATTCCTCAAAAAGGGGACCTTGGATTTTCATTCCTTTCCAAAAAAGACCTAATTGAATTTGTATTCAAGATACAGAAACTGGAATAGTGATAGACACAACAAGTGAGAGAACAAGATTGATTGATTGATTGAGTACTCTATTCATGTAGATTACAATATAATATACTGACTTATACACTTATATACAATAGCTTACAATACAGCAAAATTATAGATGAATTTACATAATATAGACTAAGAAAATAATATTATTGAACTGTATATGATATGAAAAAGCAATTTGTAATATAATAACTATAAATAATTATATTATCATGCATCTACATCAATTTGCGCAGCTTTAGACATATCAATGTCCATTCTTCGGAAAGAATATTAAAAATATCCTTCCCACTAACTCTCTACCAAAACGTTAATCTCATTGATTGAACTAAGGATTTATTTATAAATGGAAATATTGTGAAAGTTCTAATTAATATGAATATTTAAGAGAAAAAAAACAGAAAAATAATAAAGTAAAATAATTGTATAGGTAGATAAGATCAAGTCATTTATTATTGAAATGGAGTAGGCTGGAAGTAGATCAGGGTAATAAACTTTCAGTAATATACAGCAGTACGCAGTGGATAATTAAAATAACATGAGTTTTTATGATATGATATATATATATAGTTCATTCTATAAAAGGTTTATAGGTTTATATTGGTGGGATGGGTGAGGAATGTTTGTCATGTGATCGTTCTAGGGCCGGACAGTTTCAGTCATTTGTTCCAGAAGATGTTTTTTCAAAGTCAGGATGAAGCTCGCTCGGCTCTCGATGGACCTGATAGAAACAGGAAGTGCATCCATGCACGACAGGCACTGACTAAAAAGGATTTTGTGAAAATAGTTGTTCAATGGTTGGGTATCGTTAACGTACTTTCTCCGGTTCTAGTAAGTGAAGCATTTGACCTCCTACCTTCAGAAACAAATTCGAAATCATCTTTGAAATAGTTCGGATTTCCGTATTTCAAGATATCTCTAACAAGAGAGAGAGAGAGAGACAGAATACAGTCAATCTTGTGTCAAAGCATAGATAATCCTTTATGGATCAGACATCAGACATCAAAGTGACGAAGACATCATCCCATCTCTATGCTGATGTGAGCGACCAATGCATCATATCCTGGTCACACTGTGTCCCACCCAATATGTGTCCCACCATTGTCCCACAAGGTGTCTCACCCACTTAAAGCCATACAAAGCCATACTGAGTAGGCTTCCCTCTCTCTGTCACGCTATACTAGCCTAAGTCTGCTTCTCTCTCACTATGTCAAGATACGAATTATCTTCCAATGGGGAATACATACCAGGAAGTGGACAATTATAGTTATAATAATTCATTAATCTATTGCAAGCTCCATCACAATCTTTGACTGATATTGATTCTCGCATCCCGTTGTGAATATATATTATTTTTTATTGATTGTTTTTTTTACAATTTGAAATATTAATATTGACGGAACATTGTTTCAACGTTTTTATTCTATTAATTTTAATTGTAAGTATAATAATAATAACAATAATAACATTAAAAGATAAAATAATAAGGTAGTCTTTGTGCTATTTTTCTTCCAAATTTATAGGTGACAAAGTCCAAGATAAGGTTAGAATTTCACGTGTACAATTTTTATAAAATGTTGGTCCAAAAAAACATTAAAACTATAAATTTTGAATTCAGATGGCTTAAATTGATAAATTAATTAGAAAAATTACCACTTTTGACGAATAATATTGAGTTATTTGAGAAAATTTGGAACTATTCAAGATACACAAACTCGTATTGATTGAATATTGTTTTAATGCATCACATTTTCATCTATTATGTCCTGGTGTTCAACTCCCTCGTACTGGTGATAATGGAAAGTATACAATATCGGAAACAGCAATCATATAAATACAGTCACACAATATAATTACAATCACATGAATATAAATAGCTACAATAAATGAAGAGACACTATAATAACTAAAATAATAAAATGCAAAAACTGAGGTAGCAAATTATTGAGAAGCTAGTTGTTGTTCTACGGTTTCTCATGCCTGTGTCAAAATTATGACTTAGCAGTTGAACTTTTGTAATCATTAAATCAGGTACTTAGTGCCGGTTGCAAAAAAGCCGGGTTATTTTCAATCCTGATTAATTCCAGTAGATCCTATTTCTTGAAATGGTCCTCTCTAATTTAGTTCACGTGAAATTAATCAGGATTAAAATTCAACCGGCTTTCGTGCAACCGGGCCTTTGTGAGGGGGATTCTTGGATTCCTCTGGGAATCAATCTCAATTCACTGTGGTTACAAAGAACATTTCTGTATGAACTATGAATTTTATTATGATTTCTTCTTTCGTAATAAATTTTTCATGCTTTTGTACTCCAGAGCGAAGCTCGGCCCCCGATGTTGTTGCTACACTTGGAACTAATCTGTGATAAACAAGTGACTTTAACAATATCAAGTTGCTTCGTTCAATATGTGAATCTATTTCAGAATCTACTAAGTTCCGAGTTTAGTAGAGATTGATAATGTTGCAAAACCTTTAACTAATCTAAATGTTCTGGTAAATAAGTATGAAGAACAATGATGTTCTAGTTCAACTTTCGAATTGAAACCGGGTTCAATCAATGATGAACAGACTGTTATTACAAATTAATGTAACTTTGATTACTTTTTATTTTCAAATTTTGAACTAGATTCAATTTTGAAGTGCAAATAATATAGATTGTGATCCAATACATGAAATAACTACCCAAAAATGACAAAATTCTTCAACAAAATACATTTAATATAGCAGCGAACAATGGATGAATCAAACTCCGTTTATTGCGAATAATGAATCAATCCAGAGCGGCTTGAGTTGGACTCTTCCTTGCTACTCAATTAGAAAAGCGACTGAATTTTTTATCGCATCAGACTCTCGCGAAAACTTTGTGACGTCCGTCAACAGTGTATCAGCTATTCTCTATTTATGCGCTATTCTAGTCACGAGAAGTAAGAGAATAAGTAGTAGAAGAAGAAGACAGTGGGTGAAGAAAAAGGAGAAGAGAGAAGAAAAAGACGAAGAAGAATATGTAGAAGAAGAAGAGGAATGAGAAGATAAAGTGAAAGAGGAAAACGAAGAGAAAAAAGAAGGAGAAGATGATGAAGGAGAAGATAGAGATGATGATGAAGAAGAAGAAGGAGTTGGAGGAGAAAAATAAGAGGAAAATGAGTAGAAGGGGGATAATAAGTACAAGAACAAGGAGAAGATGAAGGAGAGGAAGAAGATGATGAAGAATAGGAAGAAGAAGGAGTAGGAGGAGAAGAATGAGAGAGAAATGAGTAGAAGGGGGTGAAGAAGTACAAGAGCAACGAGATGATGAAGAAGGTGATGAAGAAGAGGAAGAAGAAGAAGGAGAGGGAGAAGGAGAGTGAGGAGAAGATGAAGAGGAAGATGGCGAGGAAGAGAAAAGAGCTGGAGAACGGGTTGTGGAAGGGGGTGAAGAAGAGGAAGAAGGAGAAGTAGAAGAAGAAGAAGAAGAAGAGAAGAAGAAAAGGAGGAGGAGAAGAAGAAAGAGAAGGAAGAGAAGAAGAATGAAGCATGTGATGGTGAAAGGATAATGAAGAGGAAAAGGAAGGAGCAGGAGAATGGGTAGGGGAAGGAGAAAAGAAGGAGAATAAGAAGGAAAAGGAGGAGAAGAAGAATGTGATGGTGAAGAAGAAGATGAAGAGGTAGAGAAAGGAGCAGGAGAATGTGATGGGGAAGGGGGAGAAGAACAAGAAGGAGAAGAAGATAAAGTAGAAGAAGAGGAAGAAGAAGAAGAGAAAGAAAAAGAAAAAAAATTGTAAGATTGAGGAAATTGAAATAAGAAGGTGAAAAGAAGCCATAGAGAAGAGCTCGGGGTGATAATTTTAACGAAATAATCAACAAACCTATTCAAATAATATAATTAATTATTCAGCAATAATCAGCAATAACAGAGTAAAAAAACAGAAAAGACAAAATACCAACTCGTCGATAGTTATATACTGTAGCAGTGTTTTTCACGGTGTTTATAAACCGTATATATACACCCTGAACTACGAAAATACTCTCGTAAAGTCTATTTCGAGCGGAGCGAAGGTCATCCACCATTTTCTATTTTTAAACGGACAGCGTGTCTCTGGGAAAACCTGGGAAAACTTTGTCCGGGAAACTCGATTAGTTTTTAATAGAACAGTGCTGTTTTACCCTACTGACTCCAAATAAATTAGTCCGCTGTCTTCCTTTTTCCCTGCATTGTTTATCAGTGGGTGTCAGTCCACCTGGTTTTGAAACGAGGTTTGACACGGTAGTGTTCAAGAAAAAAATAAGTGATAGAAGTTCATCGGGTTTCAAATGTAATAAAGTATCAGGTGTTAAGGTGGTGTGATAATAATCTAATTATCGAAGACAACAAGTTAGAACTCCAATAAAAATACTGTTAATTCTCAAAAATTCTATTCAGTTTTGAAAGTAATTTTGTTACGGGAATGTTCAAGGTAGATTATTATCAAGTGATAGAAGTTTATCGGGTTTCAAATGTAAGAAAGTATCAAGTGATAAGTTGGTGTAAAAATAATCTAATTAAAGTAGAAAACAAGTTAGAACTCTAATAAAACACTGTTGATTCTCAAAAATTCTATTTAGTTTTAAAACAAAGTTTGATACGGGAGTCTTCAAGAAAAATAATACAGTGATAGAAGTTTATCGGGTTTCAAATGTAATAAAGTATCAAGTGATAAGTTGGTGTAAAAATAATCTAATTAAAGTAGAAAACAAGTTAGAACTCTAATAAAACACTGTTGATTCTCAAAAATTCTATTTAGTTTTAAAACGAAGTATGATACGGTAGTCTTCAAGAAAAATAATACAGTGATAGAAGTTTATCGGTTTCAAATGTAATAAAGTATCAGTGTTAAGGTGGTGTGATAATAATCTAATTATCGAAGACAACAAGTTAGAACTCCAATAAAAATACTGTTAATTCTCAAAAATTCTATTCAGTTTTGAAAGTAATTTTGTTACGGGAATGTTCAAGGTAGATTATTATCAAGTGATAGAAGTTTATCGGGTTTCAAATGTAAGAAAGTATCAAGTGATAATATTAATAATCTTATTATGGTAGAAAACAAGTCAGAACTCTAATAAAAACCTGTTGATTCTTCAAAAATTTCTAGTTAGTTTTAAAACGAAGTATGATACGTAGTCTTCAAGAGAAAAAAATTAGTGATAGAAGTTTATCGAGTTTCAAATGTAATAAAGTATCAAGTGATAAGTTGGTGTAAAAATAATCTAATTAAAGTAGAAAACAAGTTAGAACTCTAATAAAAACACTGTTGATTCTCAAAAATTCTATTTAGTTTTAAAACGAAGTATGATACGGTAGTCTTCAAGAGAAAAAAATTAAGTGATAGAAGTTTATAGGGTTCCAAATGAAATAAAGTATCAAGTGATAAGGTGGTGTAATAAAAATCTAATTATCGTAGAAAACAAGTTAGAACTCTAATAAAACACTGTTGATTCTCAAAAATTCTATTTTGTTTTAATAGTAATTTTGTTACGGGAGTCTTCAAGATAAAAAAATTAAGTGATAGAAGTTTATCAAGAAAAAAGTTTATCAAGAGTCTTCAAGAAAAAAAATTGAGTGATAGAAGTTTATCACTTAATTTTTTTTTCTTGAAGACTCCCGTGTCAAACTTTGGTTCAAAACGAAATAGAATTTTTGAGAATTAGCAATGTTTTTATTGAAGTTCTAACTTGTTTTCTACATTAATTATATTATCAATACACCACCTTATACCTTGATTCTTTATTACATTTGTAACCCTATAAACTTCTATCACTTAATTTTTTTTTCTTGAAGACTCCCGTATCAAACTTTGTTTTAAGACTAAATAGAATTTTTGAGAATTAGCAATGTTTCTATTAGAGTTCTAACTTGTTGTCTACATTAATTAGATTATTAATAAAGTAATAAAGTATCAAAGTATGAAATGGTGTATTGATATCATATTAATGTAGACAACAAGGTAGAATTCTAATAAAAACACTGTTGAGTATCAAAAATCATATTTTTTTATGTTGCTTTCCATGAAGAAACACTATATAGTATATGAAAATTAGAAATTTTAATCTAAGTAGCCGAAATATGTCGTGATTGAACAATTTTAAAAGGGTACTTGGATTTCTAATTTTATTCATATTCGAGAGTAGCCCTGAAGGAAAAGACTATATAATAGCTTTGTTGTAGTTTGGACACTGTGATATATTTGTTACAAAATGTAATTAGAACTTTGTTACAAATGTAAAACGGTGTCTAGTTTTACTTTCCTTGCCCTATTACCATATGTAAAGAAAGTATTGCTTTCCAAAAAAAATAAGGTACCCCAATTCCAAGTTTTCTGTATGTTTCAAGGTCCCCTGGGTCAAAAAACATGATTCATTTATTTGAACACTGGAATAAGTTACAGTTCATGACTGGATAACTTTGTTTTCTACTTTAGTAGCCTACTGTAGAAATGTATCTGGTGAATAATTAGTGGTGATACATCATTTATCTATTCCATTTGATACGGTAGAAACCTATTCTGCCTTCTCCATTCATTACGATTGACAATAATTCTAGAAAAATGAAAACTCAACCGTATTGTTTGGAAACTTTTATGTATCAAAGTTTGGGAGATAGACAGTTTCGGGCTCACCATGTTGTCCTCTTCCAATCGCATTGTATAATATCAAAATTTGTGGCTTTGGTGATGGAATTCAATGGGCTAGATTTGTGATATGGTTGGTGGTAGAGTAGATACCATCGATTCAAACAATTTTATACTATCAGACAAATTAGTAAAGTAAGAACAAGAAGAAGAAGAAGGAGGAGAAGAAAAAGAACAAGAAGAAGGAGAAGAAAGAGAAGAAGAAGAAGGAGAAGAAAAAGAAGAAGAAAAAGAGTCAACAACAAATAATAATGGAATAAGAGTTTTGTGAAACTTACTTGTGAGAATGAAATGATACAGACAGAGAGAAACAATAGCATAAATAGATATCCCTTGGTACAGGGCGTTTATGTCGCAACTTTTACTGTTATCTCAAGCTGATAGTCCACGTAGTTCTTTCCCGTGAAGCTTTATGACTCTGGCAGTCTCTCATAATTGTGCTGTTCATACACTCTCACCCGGTCAAAACAGTAAAAATCGACAATAATCCACAGTAATCGGCTTGAGAAAACAGTAAAAGTTGCGACATAAACGCCCTATACCATGGTATATCTACTTACTCTATTGTTTCTCTATGCCGATAGTCCACGTAGTTCTTTCCCGTGAAGCTTTATGACGCTTGTAGTCTCTCATATTATGCCATTCTTACACTCTTACTCGGTCAAAACAGTAAAAATCGACAGTAATCGGCTTGAGATAACAGTAAAAGTTGCGACATAAACGCCCTATACCATGGGATATCTACTTACGCTATTGTTTCTCTATGATACAAACGATCTGTTTGTTTATTGATCAATATGATAACCCGATTTGAATTTTATTGCCAGTCTCTAATGATTCTCTTCTTTTTCAGGTAAGGATCTTGTTGAACATCTTGGGAAATATTAATTGCTATTAGAACCACTATATTAAGGTAATGTTTGCCTCTCACCAAAGTTTTCACTCGATATTATTATTAATTATTAGGTTAGCACAAGCAATACAATTTATGATTATTACTACTCAAGTTTGCAATGAACTACACTCTAATCATACTCTGCTAAATAAGAGGAGTGTTTGTCTTGGCTATTACTTACAACTTGTATAACTAGGAACGTTATTTTCAAATAATTCAACATCTTTAACAATGTACAATCAAAATGATGTACCTCTAGGAAGTATGTGGATGATCGGCCTGCTATTAAGAACCTACATCCACTCGAGAAAGTTTCGATCCAAACCAGTGAAAGTAATTTACCACCAACTTGTGAGCATTTTTGAATATTTCCTAGTCTAGATGTATTTTTGACCAGTATCAGAATGCCCTTCTGTAGTAGGCCCAGCTATGTTCCATGCAATAATGCAAACAACAATAATAACTTGATTAATATTCACATTAATTATAAAAAGTTGGCTCTAATCAGGTTTAGAGGTCATTTTGAGCAGAAAATGGATAATGAATCCTGTGTTATTTGTATCGTAATTCTATCCAGCTCATTCACTCCTATCTCAACAGTAAACTATGAACGGATAGAGAGAATGAGTTTGTGGAGATAGTAGAGAAGGAAATAGTATAGAAGCAGTACAGTAAGAATGGAGTAGGATGTGAAAAATATGTGGATTGAGGATAAAGAGAATAGAAAACGAGGTTATTGAACAATGAAGCAGATAGAAAGAGATAATTAGGAAGATAAATTTGTAAAGGAACAGATTATCTATGAAGGAATCAAAGAATCCAGATGAGTACGGGAGAGAAGTGGAGTAGGGAAACAGAAAGAGAAGGAGAAAGATTGGAAGAATCCAAGAGAGTAAGGAAGAGAGGAATATTAGGAAGAGAATAGAATAGAATCGCTGCCTTTATTTTTCACCTGGGAGGGTGAAGTTGGGGCGCAGCCGGTCCTCTCTTACACTCAACCTTCATATATAATGAAATGACTGAGAGGGAGAGAATAGAAAGAAAGGGAGAAAAATTCTAAGAGGATCAAAGAAAGCTGGGAGCAGTAAAAATAATGGAGAAAGCCCTCTTGAATAGTATGGAATTAGTGTACTAA
>NW_024091388.1:0-21056 GCF_014356525.2 Nilaparvata lugens
ACATGACCCGCTTGGAATTCCAGTCTCGGCAAGTCTTAATTATTTTTAAGGCAACCTTGAGATCCCGGTTCAAACCCGCTCAGAGCCAAAAAGTTTTTGATCAGGTCTCTCCCGTATTATCGGATGGGCACGTTAAATTGTCGGTCCCGGCTGAAGTATGACAGTCGTAAGGTCCATTGACGGCTCAAATGATAAATTCAGGCGAGCTGGAACTTCCGTCAGGAGCTCCCCACCAACAAAAGCCATACGAATATTATTATTATCATTATTATTAAGGCAATAAAATTTAATCTGATACCGTTTGATTCTGTTTGATACTAGCAGGTAATTAAACCGCAAGGGTTCAATTAATTAAAAACTTGACCTACTGAGATCTTTAAGAATTTTAAATAGGTTTATAACAATCCTCGGTGAAATTAATATATTATGTAAAATTTCAAGTTAATCAGTTGGGTAGTTCAGACGTTATGACGCGTCAGTCATGAATTTCCTATCCAGTACGTGCATAAGCCAATTCTTTCTTTCATTATACTATGACTAGCGGGAAACCCATGCTCCGCAAGGGTCTATTTGAAAGCTTGACAAATTGAAAACTTGACCTACTGAAATCTTGAAGAATTTGAAGTAGGCCCATAACCATCCTCGGTTAATTAAGAATCTATAATGTAAATTTCAAGTTAATCACTTGAGTAGTTGAAACGTGATGACGCATCAGTAGTGAATTTCCTATCCCGTACGTGTATAAGCCATTTCTTCCATTTATTATATTATTATAGAAGACGTCTTTGTGGAGTTGACAGTAATATGAGTGTTTTCAACTATGGAAAGGTTTATATTTCAATATAATTATGCAAATGTTACCTAGATGTGTAAATTGGAGTTATGGAACTAAATTTTGAGTAATATTTATCTATTTACACATTTATTGTAAAAAACACTATAATTATGCCCGCATGGACGAAAAACTGGGCTATTGGTCCAGTTAATATAGACATAAAAAAGGGGGTGTGCTTGCAATTTATATTGTAGTTCTGATTTTTCTAAATATTATTTGGGTACATAAGAGATATTGTAGAGCACAAAAATACGCCCAGAGGGATTTTGAATCATACATCTAAATGGTAACAATCGAAAGATATTGTTGATAAAAATCTAAAATTCATCAAAAATTGATTTTCTCTTCAAATTTCACTCATTTTTGAAAAATCATAACTCAGTACTCATTGGAGATAGAGAGTTCCGAATGATCTTATTTGATTCAGAATTTCATATTCTAGAAAAAAGGCGGAAGCAAATTTTTCTGTCCGACTACGAGATTTGGCAGAAATAGCTGAAAACTTTGCATGAAGAAATTGGTTCTAGACGTCTCTTATGTACTCAAATAGTATATTTAAAAATCAGAACTACAATATAAATTGCATGCACCAATGTATATAGTGACTGGACTATATAAGCATGTTCTATTTCTATACTGAGACTGTACCGAAATTGTACTAATGTTGCATCGTTTTCATTGTTACAGTGATTCGAAATTTGACTTCACAACATCCAGTAGAGCTCACATCTTTTTTCAATCAGATGGATGTTCAGGCACTGACAATGAAATCAACTATCTTGAACATGTGCAGGTAAACGAATTCTCTCTTAGTGACATTCTAACGTTGTTTATAGCAATTTTCGATCATTTTCTCAATTATTATCAAAGTTACGAGTTTCTAACTGGTTTCATTGAATTTTTCAGCTAATTTTACATAAGAATTGATCTTCCAACGTGATGTCGAAATTTATAAAATTAAAAATCCAATCAAAAATGTAAAATCTTCCGCCATTTTCACTTTCCTTGCCCTATTACCATAGGTAAGGCAAGTATTGCTTACCAAAAAAATTAAGTTACTCTAATTTCATGTTTTCTATACGTTTCAAGGTCCCCTGAGTCCAAAAACATGATTTGTGTGTGTGTGTGTGTGTGTGTGTGTGTGTGTGTGTGTGTGTGTGTGTGTGTGTGTGTGTGTGTGTGTGTGTGTGTGTGTGTGTGTGTGTGTGTGTGTGTGTGTCTGTGAACACGATAACTCCATTCCTAATTAACCGATTAACTTGAAATTTTAAACTTAAGGTCCTTATACTATGAGGATCCGACAATAAGAAATTCAATAAAATTCAATTCATAATGGCGGAAAAATGGCGGATAATGGCCAAAAAAACCATGTTTTTCACGGTTTTCACAAAAACGGCTCTAACGATTTTCATTAAATTATACCCAAGGTAGCTATTTATAAGCCCTATCCACTCACATGGGTCTCATTTCTGGGAAAATTGCTGGAGCTCCTTAATATTCTTGTGAAGAATGAATTTTGTTAAAATTTCTTTTACGATTTTCTCAAAAATGACTTGACCGATTTTTTTCAAATTCATATCCTGTATAGTTATTTATCAGCTCTATTAACTGGCATGAGTCTCCTCCCTGGGAAACTAACAGAGGGCCCACCCCATCCTTGAAAAAATTGACTTTGTAACCTTCTTCTCGTGCGTGAGGTAGGTAGGTAGAGCAGTTTATTCAAAAGAAAACATAGTCGATATTTCATTTGTAGACCAGCTGTTTTTACAACTTTCAAAAAATCATCAAATTCCACAATTCAAAGAGAGAAAAATGTACTCTGAAAACAATAACAAATAGTATAATCGTAGTTTTAAATATTTAGCCGCCAATCGGCATAATGTTATTCCCCTAAATTATACTCGTTTAAGAATGAGGCTTATAGATCAATGAGCAAGGAAAGTTGTGTGAGTGTACCACACCAGATTTTTATCTCGGTAACAAAGAATTTCAGGGCCCATGTTTACTGGGACTTTTGGCGGTCTATTTGAGATATATAACCTGATGAATACAGAGTGCCTCACGGAAGGTGTAACAGCCGTAGACCATAGATTTTACACATGAAATTCGCAACAACAAATGTCCATTAAAGTTTTCTTATATATACCTTACCTGTATAGTGAGGTACACGTTATAATGGCAGTGGATAAAGATAGAAGAATAGCGATGCCGATTCTCTGCATTTATTAATTATACTGTATTTCTACACTGTCAAAAACATAATTGGCATCGTTGTGCACCTAGAAAAGGATAGTATCACCGGCTTTGTCGAATGATGGACAAGGATAGCAAAACCAAAGTTGATCAAATACTGTCATTATAACGTGAACCTCACTATAGTAAGGTAGTTTTCAAGATCTTTCAATATTCTTCAAAAAATTTTCAATATTCTTGAAATGGGCCTACATATCATTACAAGTCAATTTCCCTAGCAAGTTTATACTTATTCGACAGCTTATAATTATGGAAATAATAAGTATTATTCATATAAATATGGAATGGTGAGGTTTTTGAAGAAAGAACTGTTTCAAATAGGCTTGTAAATTTTCAATTTGGAGCCCTCATAAAAGGTTCAAAAACCTTCAAACAAAGAAACAAATTATAAGAATGAATCTAATTGGAAATTTCTTCCTCTTTCTAATCATACCTTTAGAATATTACATTATGACTGACAGTTTAATAGTTATTGACGTTTTAATAACTGTAAAGCACCGCACACACTCATCGATTTTTATTCGTAGGATATTTTGCCTTCCTCATGAATTCTATTGGATTAAACAGAACTTGACAAACATCACCTGTTCAATTTAATAGAATATTTATAAGGACGGCAAAATATCCTACGAATCAAAAATCGAAGTTTTTTGTGTAGTTGAGAAGTTGATATTGTGGTAATTATTCATATTGAATGAAATAGACTAAGAAATTGTCAAAAACCACAGATTTATTGATACTTGGAAAGACCGGTTTCAGTTATTACACATTTTGTGTGAAAACTGAGAAACTGAGAAACCATTTATCAGAGATTGACAATGGTGTAATAACGAAACCGGTCTTTCCAAGTATCAATAAATCTGTGGTTTTGACTATTTCTCAGTCTTTTTCATTCAAAAATCGAAGTGTGTGTGCGGTGCTTAAGAAGACCTATTCCAAAAATCAATAAAACCCGACAACTAAGGTCGATATAAGAAATTTGACAAGACATTTTTCTTGCAAATTGAAAATTGAATTGAAAATTCTTCTCCGATTACTGTCTATTATTAGTGTGTTGTTGGGAGTGTAAGAGTGTAAGAACGGCACAGTATGAGAGACTACCAGCGTCACATAGCTTCACCAAAAACAACTACTAGGACTATCGGCTTCAGTTAACAGTGACATTTGCAGCATAACGGTCCTTATCAACATAAATGATACAGTATCACCAAAACATGATACATTATCGTCACAACATGATAAAATATCACCACACATGATACAGCATCACCTCAACTTGATACACAACACCATAACTTATACAAAACTTCGAACTTTGAATGAATTCTTCCTATGCTTTCTTTTCTCTCTGCTATCATAAAAATGATACAGTATCACCACACATGATACAGTATCATCACAATATGATACAGTATCAAGAGTCGACTTGACACACACCACCATAATTTGATACAAAACATTCAAACTTTGAATGAATTCTACAAACCATGGCATATCTTCTTATGCTTTCTTTTCTCTATGCTATAATCAAAATGATACAGTATCACCTCACATGATACAGTATCATCACAGTATGATACAGTATCAACACACAGGATACTGTATAATCTCAACTAGATACACAAGACAATAATTTGATACAAAACTTGCAAACAGTCTTGTAACAGTCTTCGGCTGTTACCAGTGGCGCCATTTCACCAATATGGTGCTTTTGTGCCTGTGAAGATATTTTGAATAAATTTAGAATTTAGAAATAGGCCGACACATCTAGAAAATACCTGAGTCTATACCTAATTCTTGCAGGTGAACGGGCTAGAGTCAAGAAAACTTCAATTAATCTTGCCATGCCTGATTAATAGGTTATACTATAGAAAACACTACAATTTGAAATAATTGAAAAATACAAACAGTTTCAATAAACATTGGCAACTAAAATCGAACCAGAAACAACAATTCATGTTACTTTGTTGACATTCTTCATCTGATTCGGGGGCGCATTACTATCCCCGATTAGATAGCAATACGTCACAAAACCAACAATATCAGTCATCAAATAACAAATAATTAACTTCAACATAAATTACTCAAGAAAGAAAACCCGTTGAACCCAAGTTTCGTCGATAGTAACCCATATAACCCATTTCATAATAATTTTGAATCCCCACTTTTGATTGACATTCTCGAATGAACCTTTGTTTCACTACACTGCACTTTCGTTGGTCTGTACTTGCTTTATCGTCGGGTTACAGTACCTTGTTTTTGGCGGTGAACTTTTACCGGTTGAATTTGGCTTGACGGCGACGTCCTCTTACGTCCCTAGACCTGTCGTCTGAACGGGTGTCTTGAAGCGGTGTTACATAAAATTGCGGAACCAAAGTGGTGGTAGTACAAGAAGTTGGTTTGGGGACACACATGAACCGCTGTAAATAAATGTATTACAGCATTAATTTCTAACTCTTCCTACAATTCATCAAAAGCTAAAACAGGAGTTATCTATTGATTACAATTAATTAAATTCTTTCATTCTTTGAATCCTCATTTTATAGATTTTTTCTTTAATTACTGATTCTTTTTATCAGAATTATGGATCTTTCTTCACAAATAATTCAAATTGAAATGATGCTAACTTATATGATATTTTTCGTTTGTTTGCGAATCAAATATAATTTTTCATATAGTAGCTCGGCTAGTATTGTTGGAAACTTGTGCGCCAGCCAACATTTATTTTATTTATTATTTATGACTATAGGACGCAATCCAAGTGTAAATAACGGCATTCGCCCAAAACTGCTCAGAACCTTAATTAAAAATGAACATTCCAGAGTTTATGATTTGATTTACCTACAAATACAAGTCCAAAAACTAGTATCAACTAAAATTATGAATTTATCACCTAATAAAACAAGACACTTTATAACACAAAAAAGAAAAAAATATTGAAAATTTCACTTTAAGGAAAGATATGTTTGCCTTATAAGATTCACTTTAATTAAATAAAATTAGTAGACACATAGAAAATAATTTAAATTGTATTAAATTTGAACATTCATTAATATTAATTCCTGGAGAAGAAAAACTTTCTTCTTCATCTATTAAGATTTCTATCATAAAAAATTTACTAAATCATTCAAAAGCCTTAATGACATAAGAAAACAGAGTCTGAAAATATAAATTAAAAAATGTCATAAACTCAATATGAACAATTCTTAAAAGTTTCATTTCAATTTAAGGCTATCTTCCTGACTTTCAGCAATACTCTACGATAATATATCTCCAGGAACAATAACTCAAATGTAACGTAACTGAAAACTTTCTATACTTCTGTAAAAAAAATTATAATTATCTTCCATCACTAATAAAATCAAAAGGATTATTCTCAATCAATATTATTACTTGAAAAATAACAGGCTTTGTTGATAAAATCTTTTGATTGAAGTTTCACTTAATTAATTTCCCTAAATTATATTTTAACCTTAGTTTACGTACCTTAGCGGTTATTTGAAGAAACAATTATTCGTACATGATGAAGAAACACAATTAAACCTTTCAGGACATGGCACTACTAGTAAATTTAAACATTAATAAAAATAAAACTAGCTCTACATTAACTACTGAAATAAACTTATAAACCTGCCCAAAAAGGGGGAAACATAGTGACTACATCTTTACTCTCGTAGTGCTCCTAGCAAAGTGTCCTCCGGAACGTAATCTGGTCTCTCGACTGGGGAATCCCCACTACTGTATTTAGAAACAGGTCTCCTATTGGGCGAATGGAATCAATTTGACCAATCGTCGCGTGGCTTCTACAGCCTTGGACCAAATAGTAACTGCAAAATCGGTAGTTTGTTATAATTTCAATGCTTGCTGTTTTCCAACTTATCGCATTTTATGTCGCGACAAGAAGGCTAAGTTTTAGAGATAATTCCATAATCTACATTCCTCGACGACTCGGAGCCACAATTTTAAATATCTATCATGGGAAACTCGAAGTCATGGCCGTTCATAATAGAGAGAGAAAATAATTTATTTCGCTAACTCACTTACAATAATGGCTCTAGTCTACTGCGTATTAAATTTACTATTATAACTTGGGAAAAGGCCTGAATTAAAGACAGTGCCCGGCACACTAGGGTGGGCAAAAACCAAGAGGTGGAAGGAATACCCCTAAAGGATAGAGGGTCCTGATATTTTGGAAAAAATGTTACATTTGAAAATGTTATTATATTCTTCATTTTTTCCAGTTTTATACAAATGTGGTTGAAGTATCAATACAAACATATACATTATTAGTTATTAAATCATTAAATATTTATTAGAAATATAGACCTACTGACAAATATAGCCCTAAAGTAGGAATACACTGAAACAGATTTCTTAAAAATTATGGAAACAGATAAATTTTTCTTTTACAATGACATTTTCAAATATTTCATTGGGGATCATATTCTAATTGGAAAATAACTTCCAGTTATAAAGCTGATTATAAAGCAATTATAAAGCTAAAGAAACATTAAGCTGCTCCCATAATATTCTCAGTTTCTCACCAGCTCTGTACATACATTTTTGATTGTCTGATTGTGCCCTTTCTTTTACTTTCACTGTGACATCTAGCAACTTGTTAATTCTCACGTTGAAATTGATGCAATAACTCACTTATTGTGCCCTGATCAATAAGTGTACCCTTGATAATTGTTCTCGTATATTTGAGCTTCAACTATACCACAGAGAAAAATATATTCTTTATTACTCCGTACCCGTAGCCATACTTTCAAGGCAATTTTGCTACATTGTTGATACTGTAGAAGGAATTATACTACTCCTGTTTAAAAAAAGTATTAAATCCGTATGAGATTCTACAGGGTGATTCATAATTATGGTAAAATATTTTAATACGTGATAGTAGAGGTAAAAATAAGAAAAAAAAGTTCATATAAACATATATCCATAAACGCTTCATTAGCGAGCTATACAGGGTAAAGAATTTCGCCCGGAATTCAGTTCCTCTGGTGAAATACACCGATGCTGAATTGTTTGGGGACTAGTTTTTGAAAAACTTATGCTGGATTCATATGGAAAAATATATGAAAAATTGAATAAAACTAGTCTGGAAGCTGTAGTGTGAGTAGTTTTTGAGAAAAAAGTTGAAATAGGTATGCAAAAAAATCAAGTAGAAAAACACAGACTTCTACGTTTGATGCCCAATAACTTTCTTTAATGACCAGTAAACAAACAATTTTCGCACTAAAAATTGTAGAGAATTTAATTCTGAAAAGAATTGTGTAAGCTGTGTTAATTAAATTTGAATAAAAGTTGAATAAAATGTATTCTTATGTATTCTACACCACAAAAATTTGCTGTTTTATGAGGAGAGAACTGATAACTACAACATAAGTTGTAGCTGATTGCAAATAAAATATTCGGTTATTTATTAAAAGTTTTTTATATGAAAGTAGCATATCTAAATGACATTAAACTTATACCAAAAGACTAGTTGATTATGCCATTAAGTCTGGGAGGAAGCTCAAACAGAAGTAGATGATCTCCTATGATTCCTGCCCAAATGTTTACTGAAAACTGATGTTGTGGAAGATTAGGATTGATGGCATGAGGATTCTCAGAGATAGTATAAGAAATGGTATAAGGATTCGTGCAGATAGACCCGAATTTTCATTATTTATCTGATCCTTGGTTCTGGTTATTTCCTCTGATCTAATTCCAATATACAGAGTGTCTCACTAAAGGTGTACAGCCAGGGGCGCCATTTGGGGGGGGGCAGGGGAGCCTGCCCCCCCTAAATGGCGCCCCTGGCTGTTACACCTTTAGTGAGACACTCTGTATATTGGAATAAACTTTGATTATGTTATTTAATCTGGCAGGTGATAATCAGCCTGTCCTATCCGTACCGTGGAGCAGTTGGTATTTTGCTAGAATCACCATCCGGCACCAAGACAGTACTGATGGAAACACGTCCGCGTGATAACAGCTCTGTCGGTCTGACCGCGTGGACGCTCACCTCAGTGCATCAGTGGGGCGAACCGGCGGACGGACGGTGGACGGTCAAGGTCGGAGCCAAGGTCGTCGAAGGTACTCAACATTTCAAGTTTCAATATTCTTCAGTCTATAGTGAGGTCCACGTTATAATGGCAGTGTTTGATTAGCAATGGTATTTATTTATTTTATTCAATCATTCAAAATTACACAACTTACAGAAAAGTACCACAGGCTTATAAGCCCAAAACGGTTCCAATTCTAATTTATGCAACAGTCCAAAAATGTAGCTAGGTTATGTGTCACTTGACATTCATTAATTACACACTCAATTCACAATTCAAAACACACAAAAATCATTTTAAATTAAATTGAATCAATCACAATTCATTAGAAAATTCCAAACTTTGAAAAAACTATAAAATTTTGAGACCGAAAAGACAAAACACACTAAGATACCATTGCTATCCTTGTCTATCATTCAACAAAGCTGATAACGCTGTATCTTTCTCACTTTGCTCTGTTGCCAGATCGTCTTTTAACAATGTAGAATCATAGAGAACAATAGCGTAAGTAGATATCCCATGGTATAGGGCGTTTATGTTGCAACTTCTACTGTTATCTCAAGCCGATTACTGTAGATTATTGTAGAGTTTTACTATCTTGTTGGGGTGAGAGTATATGAACGGCACAGTATGAGAGACTACGAGCGTCACACAGCTTCACGGGAAAGAACTACGTGGACTATCGGCTTGAGATAACAGTAAAAGTTGCGACATAAACGCCCTATACCATCGGATATCTACTTACGCTATTATTTCTCTATGGTAGAATCAATAATCAATTAACAAGATATTTAATCTTAATTTATTACGAAAATTAATCATGAAATTATTGAAAACTATAATTTCTTTCTCAATAAAATATAATTGATTATTTTAAACGAGAATGAACAGTTAATATGACATCAATAAAGATGTATCAGCTACCGTCGATATATAGAAGGCATTAACAAGACAGAGGATCGGCAACGTTGTTCTCCTATGCCATTATAACGTGGACCTCGTCACTATAGTTACACACACATTGATTCTTGGATGTACGATTTTTTCCGTCCTTATGATTTCTATTGAATTGAACATAATTTAGCAAACAGATGACGTTGTATCATGTGCTTGTCAAGTCGCGTTCAATCTAATAGAATTCACAAGGACGGCAAAACATCGTACGTCCAAAAATCGATATGTGTGTGTGTGTGTGTGTGTGTGTGTGTGTGTGTGTGTGTGTGTATGTGTGTAACTAGCTCTATCATGTAAAGGTGCGTACAGATTTACGCGCTGCGAACATGAGCATTTCACTTTCAATCAGCTGATGCCAAGCTTTTTATATCTGTACCTTACCGTTTCTGTAAAAAATACAGATATAATCAGCTGATTAAAAGTGAATTGCTCATGTTCGCGGCGCGAATATCTGTACGTAACTTTAGACATTATACAAAGTATAAGCTCGTCATAAAAGATAGAAAAACAGTGTGCATTCAACACATAGGCTAAGTTACAGAGCACAAAACACTGAAACCAGGATGCACAAAAGCATCTTAAATCTTAATCTTGATTAAATCCAGGAGAACCTATCAGAGAAGGCTTTCTTCAAAAGAAGGCTCTTGTGGATTTCTAGTGACATCATTGCAGAAATTTAACAGAATCTTAAGGTGCGTACAGATTTACGCGCCGCGAACATGAGCAATTCACTTTTAATCAGCTGATGTCAAGCTTTTTATAACTGTATCGTACCGTTTCTGTAAAAAATACAGATATAGTCAGCTGATTAAAAGTGAATTGCTCATGTTCGCGGCGCGTATATCTGTACGCACCTTTATGCAAACGGGCCTGAATCGATTGAAAGAGGAGTAGCAGCATTCACATGAGACACTCCTTGTATACTCATTCATTGAATTATAAGCCCAATCAATCAATTATCCTATTCTCACAACACTGTTTAACAATTTGTTTTGGAACTTTTTTTGACGATACCACAGTCTATTTTTTTTTGAATAATAGTTATTAAAAACTAGTATTCTGGTATGGAGCGCTTTCGAATTTTTATGTAAATCTAAATTTTATGTAATTCTAAATGGCTTACGGTATTTTTTTAGGATTAAAATCCTAAAGCGCTCCACAAGTGATTTCTAGTTTTTAATAACTATTATTCAAAAATTAGACTTTTGTGTCGTCAAAATAGTCCAAGAACAAATTATCAACTAGCAGTTCGTCATGGATAGTGATTGTGAAGTAGATGAGTCTGTTAAACATTCAATTTCTTTATTGGCAGCTCTTTAACAGCTAACGAAAGACCTTTTTTAGAGAGATATTTGTGGGATTGATAGATCTTTCTATTCCGAGTAGTGCAGTCATGATTGTTTCTATGATATGATCTTCTCTGTTTGATGTTTCTCTTCCTTCTTCTCATGTATTTTCCTCCTTCTTCTTTCTTCTTCTCATGTATTTCCCTTCTCTTTATTCATCCTTTCTATTTATGTTTTCTCCTTCTTTTTTCTTCTTCTTATTTTCATGTTTTGTTCTGCTTCCCAAGTCTTCTTATTTTTCTCTTTCTCCTTTTTCTTCTTCTTCTTCTTCAGCTCCTCCTGTCTACTACTTCCCCTCCTTCATTCTCTTCTCTGTCACCATGTTTTCCTCCTTCCTCTTCATCATTTGTTTTCTCTTTATGTGAATGATTACATAAGCCATTACATAGCCCAATCTGACCTGATCTAGAAGTAAGAGAAAGAGGAGACATATGGGAATAACCTGTTCCTCACTCTTAGACAGGCGACTCCCCATATGTGAGAGAGACTGTCTTCAATGTCAATTTTATTAAAAACACACACCAATTATGAACAAAATCCATCTGAAAACTATTGATATTCAAGCCTATAAAGTGTAATGTGGTTACGAAGGGGAATTGAATATCATTTTGCTTGATTTCAGGTCAAGTTGGAGAGGGGGGACATTTTGCTGACTTCAAAAATGGTGTATCGCGATTGGCGCAGCATCGGTTTGGGTCACATCGCGATAACGACCTTGATGAGAGACATAACCATTATGACCGACACGCTGTAACTAGTGATGAAGATGGTTCAGCTGATCGACTGTCTGACCTTGAAAGACGTTTGATTGACCTTGGGACTAGTTTGGATGACCTTCACGAAAATGCAAATGAACTTCGACCTAGTTTGGACGACCTGGAACCTCGTAGAAACTTCCATCAACCTAGTTTGGATAAAGTTGAAGGTCATGTGAATGACGTTGAACCCAGTTTTGGTGACCTTGAGAATCCTGGATACCACAATCGACCTAGTTTTGGTGACCTTGAGAATCCTGGATACCTCAATCGACCTAGTTTTGGTGACCTTGAGAACCCTGAAATACACAATCGACCTACTTTTGGTGACCTTGAAAGTCACAATCGACCTACTTTTGGTGACCTTGAAGGTGCTGATCATCCCAATGACCTTGAAAGTCGTGAGACCCACCATCGACCCAGTTTCAAAGGCCTTGATGACTTGATGATGAATGTGGATGGTCACGTGACAAGTGTCAGGATACTGTTGCATGGCACTAGAGAAATGCCTGATCATTACAAGGATGGAAGGAGAGGGTATTCTACTTATGGACATCCGAGAGAGATGGATGATGCTGATGAGGATGATGTTAATAGGAAGAAGGAGAGGAGTAAGAGGAGGATGGTGTGAGGTTCCTTATATTTTTCCTTCTTCTACTATATACGGCTTTTTTTCCTCTGTCTTCCTCTTTTTCTTTCTCTTCTTGTCCTTGTTCTTCTTCTATTTCTCCTTCTCCTCCTCCTCCTGTGGTTTTCTCCTCCTCCTGTGTTTTTCTCCTCCTACTGTCTCTTCTTCATCCCCTGCTATCTCTTCTTCTCTTGTCTTCTACTTTTTCTCCTATCTTCTTCTTATTATTAGGCTATACTATCTGCTTTTTTCCTGTCTTGTTTTTCTTCAATGAGATGCAGAGGTTTGAACTTGAGTTGTGAAATTCTATTGTTTGTTGAGAATCATAGGTACGTGTAAATAATATGTAGTCCAAAATAAAAATGTTCAGAAACATAAAAAACGCCATAATATATATTTTTATCACTCATTTCTTCAAACTTCCCCTCATTTATTGCAATATCGCAGCTGCGTTTTGAACTTGAGTTGAGTTGGGAAATTCTATTGTTTGAAGAACAAGATAATCATAGATACGTGTAAATAATATTATGTAGTCCAAAATAAAAATGTTCAGAAACATAAAAAATGCCATAAAAAATTGCATGGTTGCCTGTAAAGTTGGTGTACGGGCGAAAGTTTTACGTGACAACGACTTTGAGTGGTAAAATAATTTAAATAATTCCCATAAATAATTCCCATATAATAATTATTAATAATAATAATAAAATAATTCCCATAGTAGGAAGAAGGATGAAATAATAGTAACAATTTAAAACATTTATTTATACAAAGAATTATATTTAAAACATTAATTTATACAAAGAATCTCACACTGAATTTCATATTAACAAAATTTTATTTTTACCTTCACACATCCTCAACAAAATCAATCTGTCTCTCTCGCTCTTAGGCGGGCTAACTGTGCTCGATTCAATTTTTTACATAGCAAGTCACGCTCATTTTTTCAAGTTAAACAAATTATTATTGGCTGAGAAACGATTTATACTACTTTTGTGATTGAAAACTACCACAACATTGTGATTACTACAACATAACCTATTCACCTATACCTATTATACTTACACTTATACCTATTCACTTATACTTATTCACATATTTAACCTATTCACTAAGTAGTGGCGCAGTCGCAGGAGATTGCTCCGTTTCACTCTCTCTCCAGGTGAATGCTGCTGCGTTGCTCGCCACTGCTCCTATTCGTGCTCTTTCCAGACGACCGTGAACCGAAATGAACGCTCTCACTCGCATTTGAGACATTTGAGCAATTGGCTCACATTTGAGACATTTGAGACATTTGAGACATTTGAGACTTTGGCCTTGAGGCCAGACGAAACCTAAGGTCGAAACATAGTGGAGCTACGTAAGAAGAGAAGGAAGGTGAGAGTCAAGATTGGTATAGTGAGGTACACGTTATAATGGCAGTGGAGAAAAATAGGAGAACGACGTTTTCAAACTCCGTTCTTGTCAATGCCTTTCTATAAACAGTGGCTGATACACGTTTATTAATGTAATATTAACTGTTTATTCTCGTTTAGAATAACCAATTATGATTTATTAAGCCACTTTGTGGCTTCATTTATTATGTCAATACCACTTTAATGTTGACAACATCAACGTCTTATTCTTTCAATTTCTCCACTGTCATTATAACGTGGACCTCATGTTATAGATTACCTATATAGTAAGGTCCACGTTATAATGGCAGTGTTGGATCAGCAATGGTATTGCTATCATTCAACAATATCTATCATTATATTTATATATATCATTTTTGGACAATCTCTATCTAAATTTGGGAAAGGAACAGTTTTGGCCTTTAAGCCTGTTGTTGCTTTCCCAATCATTCATAATTGAGAATGATATTGTATCTATCAATGTATGAATAAATAAATAACAAAATGAATAGCGCTAGGGTGACTGCACCAGGAGTAGGCACTCGCCCAGTAGTAGGCACTCCAGTAATAAGTCTATAAAACAAGAAATTCAACAGCTGATTGATTTGAATTTACCGCCATTCAACACCTAATATATCAGCATATGTTGAGAAATTTTCACCATGATCTTGTAAGCGTTCTTAGGTTATGTTCATTGTAGCTGTATCCTGTCTGGAAACACATGGTCACTAACTGATTTGCTAAGAAGGTGAGTCCAATTCTTTATTTTTTATACCTAAGTTTGTTACTTTTTCTGTACTTTTTTAACTCGATAGCATATCTTACATACTATTTTAATGATAGAAAATGCCAGATAGCATTTTAATATTGAAATTGCTAAGTATATTGTATGCCTACTACAGGGCCATCAAATTGTAAGATATTCTAGTAGTAGGCACAAGTGCCTACTAATGGAAAAATGTATACTACTGTATTAAACACATATTTTTCATCAGTTTTTAATTTGGAATAGACTGGTTATCGAATTTTATTCAGAAAATAAGCAGTTCCAATAGTAGGCAGGGGTGACTACTTCTGGATCATGATGTTGCCTACTACTGGAACATGAACTTTTCACAGTATCTTAGCTTATGTACTGTGCTATATTAGGCTATCTATTCATTTATTTATTTATTCAAGTTGATACAAATACTGTGATTAGAAAAGGAAAAACCAGCAATTGCTCAAAACTCAATAAATACATAATAAATAGTCCAAATAGTCAGGTTATGTTCAAATTTTTATTTCTTGCAAAGGTTTCCACTCTATCCAAGAGAAGATAATACAAAAGTAATCACCATGTGTTATGTAAATATAGGCCTTGTTAATTTCTTCTCAGATTCATACATTCATCAAAATAATAACTGAACAATTTTTTCTATTATTTACAGATCTAACACCATGCCTCCTGTAAAGGGGAAAATGTGGGCATACACTCAGGAAGCATTGCTGGCTGCAGTTGAAGATGTTCGAAGAGGAATGCCTATATCAACAGCTGCAAAACGTCATAATGTCCCTCGTCAGACACTCGACTACAAAGTGAAGGGTAAGACTCCCTTAACTCGAAGAATGGGGCCTAAAAGTACACTCAACGAAGAAGAAGAAGGAGTGCTGGTACTATGGATAAAGTCAATGGCTGCAAGAGGATTTCCTGTCACCACAGCACAGCTCATAGAGAGTGTTCAGCATTTGATTAAAAAGTTGGGTAGGGAAAATCCTTTTAAAGAAGGTAAGCCTGGTAGGAAGTGGTTGAAACTATTTATGCAGAGACATCCTACAATCACTAACAGAATCTCTGAGAATCTCACGATGAGCAGAGCATCTGTTACAAAGCAGTACATTACAAAATGGTTCAACGAAGTGGAAAGTTTCTTGAAAGAAAAATCCTATTTTGAAATATTGAATGACTCAAATCGTGTGTTCAATGGCGATGAGTCAGCATTTTTCCTTAATCCCAAAGGAAATCGAGTCCTTGCCCCAAAAGGAGCAAAATCGGTTTATCTCACAGTCAATTCAGATGACAAAGAATGTCTGACCGTTCTTATATCAGTGAGTGCATCTGGTTTGCTGGCTCCTCCCATGGTGGTGTTTAAATATGAACGTGTCCCAAATATTATTGTTGAAAGTGTGCCTTCTGGTTGGGGTTTGGGGAAAACTGAGAGTGGGTGGATGACAAGAGCAACGTTCTTCGAATACATCACAAATATCTTCCACCCATGGCTCATCAAAGAACAAATCACTTTGCCAGTGATATTATTTGTTGATGGACATACGTCTCATTTGACCCTACAGTTAAGTGAATTCTGTGAGCAAAATGGGATCATTCTTATTGCTCTTCCTCCAAATACTACGCATTTCATGCAGCCAATGGATGTTGCAGTATTTCGTGGGTTGAAAGAAGCATGGAAGGTTCAACACTCATGACTGGAGAGTGAAAAATATTGAAAAGCCCACCATCAAAAAAGAACATTTCTCTCCTCTCTTGAAACGTGTTTTGGACGAAAATATCACTGTGCCCATGGTAAGCAATGGATTCAGGAAGTGTGGGCTTGTACCCTGGAACATTGATGCAGTATCCTATTTTGAAAATAAAATTCAAGATCCCTCAACAACAAAACATCAATCAATTTAAGGGATACTGAATTGCACTTTCAGTTCTTGAAAACATATTGGGGCAGAAAAACTTTTATCTTTCAAAAAGGAGGAGAATTGGAGTGGACCAACGGAGGATACATCACTCTTCAATTTTTGGAGGAGTATGACAACTGAAATAGTCAAGAATCGTACTGGAATTGAAACACCTGTAATGGAGCAAGAGGAAACCATTCATGACAACAGCACTGCAACTATCAGTGAACCAAATAATGATTCTTCAGTTCAACCAGACTTCAATACAGATTTTCCGACAGTTTCCAAAACAAAACCTGCAGATGAAAGCGTTTCCATCAGTGGACTAGATGATTCAGTTGGATACAATGAACCCCAAAATGAGATAGTTACAACGGCAAACTTACTTCCTAGTCCATTCAAGAAATTCTCTTATTTGGCCAGTAGAAGAGACAAGGAACAAGAAAAACAACAACGAGAACGGATACCAGTGTTGTCTCTTCAGATCAGTACAGATTGTTTATTAAAAGAAGGAGAAAAGAAGAAGGATGAAGAAGATAAAAAAAGAGAGAGGGCATTGGAGCGTGAGCGGAAAAAGAGAGAGAAAAGAGGAGCTGAAAAAGGAAAAAGAAGAAGAGGAAGAAGAAAAAGAACAGACTAGAAACCAGCTAAACGGAAAATCATATGAAGAATAGGCCTAAACCAACCCAAAAGAGAAGGAGGAAGCACATAACTTCATCCTCAGAAGATGAAGAAGAAGAAGAATGGGAACCAACTGATGTGGAGGAGCTTAGTGATCAAAATTCTTCTCCATTAGATGAGCTTCATTTTCAAAGCACTGATGGCAAAGAAATTCCTGAATCATTCATCATCGATCAAATAGAGAATGAGGAGCTTGAGAATCAGGTCGATCAACAGTCCTTGATGATGGATGAAAATGGAGAACATGAGATTGAAGAGCTCGAAAAACAATTGGATGAAATAATGTGTGACTACAATGCACAAGATGAGTTGAAAGAACTAACAGTAGGAGTGATTGATAATGCTGATATAGGTTTAATTGTTCCTGAAAATTCACCACTTGCTCCACAAACCAACAAGATTGAAATTGATGAACCAGTTGACGATTACAGCAATGTGATAAAAGAAGACTTGCAGTCCAATTTCGCAATCGTTCAAATTCAGCGAAAAACTAAAATTATGAGAACCGCATGTGAAATTATAAGTACCAGTAGTGATGAGTCTACAGTAAAAGTGATCCCCTTGCTGAGCTGTAATAGAATGAAGGATGTGTTTGAATATGGCAAAACAAAGTGTAATGTGCGTCGAGAATTAATTTCAACCAAACTTCCAAAACCTGACATTTTTGTTGAAGGGAAACTCAAATTTCCTTATAGCTTGGAAGTAGACTAGTTAATAATATTGTACATAGACTTTGACTAGGTAGGCTATGTAGAGCAAGTAGGCTATCTACTTGAAATTTGTTGTCAAGTTTAATGAATTGTTGTTGTTTAATGAATCAGCTTATTGTTTAGTTATTTTTATTAGTAATTGTTAGTTATTGTTCAATTGGTTAGTAAGCTTATTTTTCCACTGACGTTTGTCTTATTATAAACTGATATTAGTCAGGAGGAATCATCAATTCATTCTAATTCTGAAGTCTCCAATTCTTTAGAATTCATAATCCACAATATATTGGTAATCTGTAGATGAACTGGAAAATTATGATTTTATATTTTGAATTTTTGTATTAGGATAGACTGTTTGTATTTCTGTGTGTAGCCTAATGTAACTTGGAAACTTCTATAATTTTAATTTTTATTGGACTATGGTTTTAAAACGGTGTTGTCATCACATTTTCCAATTATTGAAACGATATATTATATATTACTATCATATCTATAAGGTAAATCGCATTTTTGAATTATTGTTATGTGATTTTAAAATGAATGAACTTCAACCTTAGCATAATGAATAAAATTCCGTTCATGATACATATGCCTACTTTTGGTACATTTCCCTGCCTACTACTAGAGTTGAAGTGCTTACTATTGGTGAAAAAACATAACATCAAATAAAATTATTTAAAAATTAATTATGATTCATAGCTTATCAAATATTAAATGAGCTAGCTGAAGAAAGTTTTGACAAATATAGCAAAGATAGAAAGTTTAGAATTTGATGAGAAATAATACTTCAATGCTGAATTAAAGCAGAAAATTTTGTTAAAGTGCCTACTACTGGTGCAGTCACCCTATCTCTTTCTCGCTTTGCTATGTTGCCAGATCGTCTTTTTATAGTGTAGAATTAATAATTAGTTAACAAAATATTTCATCTTAATCATGAAATTATTGGAAAATATAATTTCTTACTTAATGAATCATAATTGGTTATTCTAAACGAGAATAATCAGTTAATATCACATTAATAAACGTGTATCAGCCACCGTTTATAGAAGGCATTGACAAGACCGAAGTTTGGCAACGTCGTTCTCCTATCTTTCTCTACTGCCATAATAACGTGGACCTCACTATAGCAATCTTGACAATCAGCTACCCTCTATTCACGCTGCACCACTATGTTTCGACCATGGGTTCGATTCCCAAGCAAGGAAAGATAGGAGAACAGCATTGCCACTGCCATCTACAGAGGATAGCTGATATCGACAATAATTCTTGTTTTAAAAAATAATAACTATAATTATATTATCCTATTCATCAAGAAAATATAGAGTATTTTCAATTGGAAATTGAACATAATCAAATATATTCATTGATAGATACGATAGATAAACGATTAGATAAGAAACGATCTGGCAAAATTGCAAAGGATAAGGATTGGAAAGGATTGCAAATAAGGATAGCTCTATTTGATTCATTCAATGAAAGATAAGGATAGCAACATCAATGTTATTATTCATTGCATTAGGATGTATTGTACAATATTTATTTCTACGAGTTTTCATTCATAAAATCAATCAACTAAGTACAGCCTCATCCTTCAGTTTGGAACTGGTATTGATTCCAGTCGATCAAAACTCACAATTTGATAATATCAAATAATTAATATTATTAATTTAGATCTGTTCAGGCATTTTTAGTCGATTGCCCTAGTTGATGAGAACACTACATGCAGCTCTGTATTAGAGACGCTTTCGAGTATATAGTATGCTATTGCCTACTTGACGGAGAATCGCCCAGCAAACTTTCATAACTGTATCAGTGCGGCCGCTCATAAAAGAGTCTTTAAAAAGCAGACAGCCAGTGCATCATAACCTCAAAATCATAATACTTGGATTGATTAGAATTTTGATTAAGTGGTTTATATTTTTGTATTTCTTGCCAGTTTAGATTGCACATACAATAAAACTCAAATTGTGTTTATTCATCTCATAGCTTACTCTATGCAACATGCTAATAGATTTTTGTAATGAAGGCTTAGTTGAATCAATTTGGTGCAGTGTATCAGAGAGCGATGGTTATTGTGTAAAAAATCTTATTTCGTTGGATAGTGTGAAAAAACAAAAAGGATTCCTTGCAGAAAGATTTATAAGACCTCCAGTGTCAATATGTATAAAATTTGTGGAGCACATATCTATCAATCATGTAGTTTTATACTCTTCAAATGGTGCGCAGACATTCGTCGGGGTCGAACTTTTACTGGAAATACTGAACTTATTGACAAATTTCTTGCTAAAAGTTTTCTAAATACTGAAAATGGTGCATATTTCATCGCTTCAATGATAAAACTTGGGAAGTTTCACATAAGAATCTTTTCAAAAGTTCATTTAGAAGTGCCAGGTATTTGAATGTAAGATATTTGAAATTTAATATTATTTAAAACTAGGAATACAACAGTTCCAACCGTGAGAAAAATGAAGTTTGGGGAAGTTGAGTAACACTTGCTCAGATGATATAAAGAATAAATATCTAATGTTTGGTTAGAAATTAAGAAAGCTTCTGACCCTCATCAGAATGAAAAGAAAAAATTACAAACGTTAAAGTCAACCAATTCATAATGACAACTCTTCAAGCCTCTAAAGGGTCACACTGAACATACCTACCAAATTTGAACGTTTTTGGGCCGGTAGATTTTTAGTACTGCGAGTGAGTAGTGTGAGTCAGTCAGTCAGCCAGTGAGTGCCATTTCGCTTTTATATGTATAGATAATCCTGTATACATTATGTAAATAAATG
>NW_024091389.1:0-21127 GCF_014356525.2 Nilaparvata lugens
ACACTGAACATACCTACCAAATTTGAACGTTTTTGGGCCGGTAGATTTTTAGTACTGCGAGTGAGTAGTGTGAGTCAGTCAGTCAGCCAGTGAGTGCCATTTCGCTTTTATATGTATAGATAATCCGTGTATACATTATGTAAATAAATGGTAAGTCTTGAAACAAGTGAAAATCAAGTTAATTCAAGTTTTTTTGACCAAGCAAAGTGAGGTCCAAAGGTGCGTACAGATATACGCGCCGCGAACATGAGCAATTCACTATTAATCAGCTGATTATATCTGTATTTTTACAGAAACGGTAAGATACAGATATAAAAAGCTTGGCATCAGCTGATTAAAAGTGAATTGCTCATGTTCGCGGCGAGGAAATCTGTACGCACCTCAAGATTCAAGTCGACGGTTTTGCATTTCTCTTTATGTTTAAATGTTTATATGATGCGCATTTACGGCGAAAGGCGGTAATAGATTTTCATGAAATTTGACAGGTATGTTCCTTTTTGAATTGTGCGTTGACGTATATACAAGTTTTTTTGGAAATTTTTCATTTCCAGGATAATATAAAAGGAAAAGGAGCCTCCTTCATATACCAATATTAGAGTAAAAATCAGACTATAGAATTATTCGTCATAAACCAGCAGTCGAGTGGATTATAAATTGCATGCAATGACGCATGCAATTAATGTCTCAATGTAACTTGGTAAAAAATCAGCTGTCGTGTGGACTATTAATTGCATGCAATAATTGATAACTCGAAATAGCATAGTATTTTCTCCCGACTTTTCTCTGTTTTCAACTCGGTAAGCTTTTAATGATAGTAGCATATAGTTGTTTACAACAAATTATTATCATTGTCGGTACAACAACCCAAACAGCCATTAGTTTTAACACACCAATATCTCGCCGAAACGACAGGACATAATTTACTCTGACAGTATAAAGCTGCGTATACACATTCGCGCTTCCAACCCGCACCGAGCACGCTCCTCCCTCGTACCGCCCTCGTACGACCATCGAACCACAGTCGCTCCGCCCACGCACCCATCATGTACGTTACGGAAGATGTTAGATCTTCTCGCGTTCCCCGGTCGAACCACTGTTGCTCGCCGGTCGATCATCAATCGCTCTGCTGGAGTGACGTTCGGTTGCGGAGCAGAGCGAAAGTCTGTACGCACCTTTAGAGGAGGCTGTAGTTTATAACTGTGCGAGGTCTACTGTTCACAGAACTACTAGTTTTTTCTAATTAAAACATTGAATTTTAAAATTTTATCAGTTTATTTTCAAATTCATATTCTACTTACCTATAGAAAGCGTACTGCATAGCCATCTGCAGAAAACTGTCAGGACTCAACTTTAAAGTTTTGATGAAGTCCTTGCCGAAAGCATCAAACTTGAAACAGGCCGTTTCAATATCTCCCACTAATCTACAACAAAATACATCATTCGTTTTAGTTCAATTCATTTACTCAACTTTATTCATATATTATTCTCATATTTATTCATATTACTCCCATCTTTATTCATGTTATTCTCATATTTATTCATATTATTCTCATCTTTATTTTAGAACACTTCGCACTGGTTCCACATCGACCACAGGGCTCAGTTTTGGGGCCTTTTCTGTTTCTTGTCTTCGTAAACGACTTCAGCTATAATGTTCCATATTCAAGTGTATTATATGCTGATGACACGACTATTGTTGCTACAGACCCATTGATAGAAAGAGTACAGAATAAACTTGACAATGCTCTGTCTACGGCCAGGACGTGGTATGTGGCCAATGGACTGAAATTGAATGAAGATAAAACTGAGATATTGTTTTTCTCCCTCAAAGACAAGTTGAGTAATGGCCTATTAAACCGGTCAAACTTCTTGGACTTTATATGGACTATAAGCTGAACTGGGACACACATATTGAGCACCTTTCAAAAAAATATCTCGAATAGTCTATTATTGAGAAAACTGAGAGGCTGCGTGAATTTGGATACACTCATATGACCTATTTTGGCTTTTCCACTCACATTTGAGTTATGGTGTGCGTCTATGGGGTAATTCCGTTCATGCTGAAACAGTGTTCTTATGGCGAAAAAAGGCTCTTAGAGCTATCCTAGGACTAACACAGCGCGAGATTCATGCAGGCCACATTTCCCTAATTTGGTATACTAACCCTTCCATCTCTCTTCATTTATTCCAATTTAATTCACGTCAAGAAAAACTCAGAAAAATTTCCCATCCATGAAGATTACCATGCATATAATACCAGGAACAGTAGGAACATTGTAGCACCACAAATGAGACTCACTAAAACTATGAGAAGCCATACTTTCCAACAGTGCATATTGTATAATAAACTGCCTCAAACAACCAGGAATCTGCCTCCAAACAAATTTAAGAAAATTGTATACAGTTATCTGAAAAATAATGCCTTTTACTCACTTGAGGAATACCTGAATACCTGAATTGAATGTATTTTATGTAATGTAGATATGCTTTATCTGTTCAATTTGTATCGTTTTCTGTTCAATTGTGTGTAGACTACTTTTTAAAAGTATATATTATGACTTGCCTAATGCTATAATTGTAGCCTGATGGTTAATAAAACGAATCTTGAATCTTGATAAATGTATTGATCGATATTGCTATTCGATACTCTCGGTTTACCCTTGAAAATTAAGGCACTGGCTCAATATTAAAAGTGATGCCCATCGATTCAAAAATAAATTTCCAAATAGTTAAATATCTAAAATATTTTTGTCTGGTTGAAATAATCTTCAAGTTTTCCAATTGATAAGTTGCTACTAGGGCCCTATTGCATGAGAAAATACAAAATAATAATTACTATCATTAAACGAAATCCAAATAAAATGCTGTAATTCACCCCGAAGACTTCTGCTACTGCAAAATATGACGACAGGGTGAACAGCTAGATAGAAATTCCATCTGTACAAAATAATAATATTAGTAGTCAGTTATTTACTAGAATAGGAAGTTACTAAAATATTAGCTTGTATTTTCCTACAATCGATCATTGAACCTGAAATGGGATATCCATATTAAATTAATTTGCAGAAGGATGAAATACCTCTCTTACAAAATGTATGCAGCTAGAAAAATTCTGAATCTAACTTATATTAAAATGCTTTATTTTGCTATAGTACAGTCGATAATGCAATACGGAGAAGCAGTATGGGGGGAGTGGTGTTATAATTCCCATTTGGAAGAGCTGTTCATAATGCAGAAATTAATAATTAAATCTATTTTAAATAAACCCAGATTTTTCCCGTCTAACCTTATATTCGAGGAATTCAAGGTTTTGACAGACAGTTATATGTTGAAAATGTAATTAAATATTTAATAAAAAATAGAACCAATTTTCCATGCACCAACAACTCATTAAATAGACATTACCGCTTGAGACCTACTTCAAATAAATATGGATATATAATACTAATATGAAACAATTAGACGGCAACTTATTTATCCAAGTACTATAATAATCAATAAAATTTCGGATCATCATCTCAACAATGCTAAAATTGCAAAGAGAATGAAGAAGGAAATCATTAATTGGATAAAAAGCAATTATTTTTCAATCTTTAAATTATTGTAACCGTTTTCTGGATCGTTAATTCACATCCTATCTTCCCTTCCCTCAGCCATGCCTATCTACCTACCTTCTTCCACTTCCCTTTCAGTTACACCTTACCTGCCTATTACATGGGAAACCATAGTTGGCAAGGTATTTTCCCCCTCTTTCTTCCAGCACACATCATTTTAACAATATTGTCTTTTAATGTGTTAACATCATTGTTTTGTTGTATATTGCTTTTACTAATTGTATTTTTGTGTGTTGTGAATAAATTGAAATTGAAATTGAAATTTTCTCATGCAACAGGGACCAGGTATGAATCTATTGCACTTTCCTAACCTATAAAAGGATCAAAATTGTCTTCTCTGTAAAAAACAAACGAATAGTATTAGTAGTCAGTAGTTATCAGAATAGCAAATTACTGAAATATTAGTATAAAACGTTCAATTTTTCTCCTGAAATGATAAATTATCGATCACCTCCATAAAACCTGTTGTTTTTGTATATTTCATTAAATTGTTGTGTAGTTTTGTTTTCTTTTTGTGTTCAAATTGAATTGACACTTGCGAACTCTGCAGACTAATTAGTCTGAACGGAAATTTAATTTTTACAAATATCTGTGCCGGTTGCACAAAATCCGGTTAAATTTTAACCGTTATTAATTTCACGAGAACCAATCTGAGACAGCTTCTCTGATTGGTTCTCGTGGAATTAATCTATATATATAAAAGCGAAATGGCACTCACTCACTCACTGACTGACTGACTGACTCACTCACTCACTCACTCACTCACTCGCAGAACTAAAAATCTACCGGACCAAAAACGTTCAAATTTTGGTAGGTATGTTCAGTTGGCCCTTTAGAGGCGCACTAAGAACGGATTTGGAAAAATTTTGAAAGATACGCCCAAAATCTGCGTTTTTTAGCTTTTTCTCAGATTTATCGAGAACAAATGAACATAAATTGTTCAAATTTGGTACAGAAGCTAAGCTAGGGTGTAATAATGTTGGGTTAGAAGGAATTTAAAATAACGTCAAAGACACGCCCGAAATCTGCGTTTTTCCAGCTTTTTTTGCGCTTTCTCAGCTTTATCAAGAACCAATAATGAACAGAAAATGTTCAAATTTACTACAGAAGCTCAGCTGGGGTGTAATAATTTTGTGTTAGAAGGAATTTGAAATAACGCAAAAGATTCACCCAAAATTAGCGTTTTTTGCGTTTTCTCAGTTCTTTCAAGTAGTAGACAGAAAATGTTTACATTATGCAGGCGAGCGAAGCGAGCCCGCTGATCTCATTTTTGGACGATCCAGTCGGGGGTGCAGGGAGCGGAGCCCCCTGGCTAGACGGATACGGCGAGCGAAGCGAGCATGAAGGCTAGTCACGAATAAAATTCAACCGACTTTTGTGCAAACGGCACGTTGTATTTTTTAATTGTATAAATTAATAACAGGAAAATATAACTTACTCGTCAAGATTGGAAGCAGCTTTTTTGATACGTTGCTCGACTTCTTTCGATAAGCAGAACTCCAATTCTTGTATTTGACAATCAGATTCTGAACAATCCCCGCCGGCTCCACTATCTTTTTCATTGGCTGATCTAAAAAACATGAAGAAAACATCTTTAGATTATCGGATTGATGGAGAAAAGTTTGAAATACTTCTATGGTAAATGGAATATGGTGTTAATGGAAAGATTTTGAGGAATAATGGAAGAGAACCTAAAGCTGCGTTTACACCGGAGTTAATAACACAAGTTTTCAACATTTTTGTTATTAACTGATGTTATTTACAAACGTCACTAACATCGTATTGAGCTGCGTTTACACTAGAGTTAATAACACGAGTTATTAACAAAAGTTATCAACTTGACTGAATCGACAAAAATTTCTCTTAAAAAAAGTTAATAACTCGTGTTTTCAAGAGAAAATTCCTTGTTATTAACAAGATTTATGTTATCCATCGAGAGTCGGTAAAGATCAAAGGAAATGTGTTGTGTTAATAACAAAAGCCTCTTTTATCGCATCAACTTTTGTTAATAACACGTTCCTATCTTCCCCGCACCCCCTCGCCCAGCATCCCTATCCTACAACTACAGCCGCTCCCTAATCACTACAGCTGCAGACGAAACACGTGACAAAGTTATTAACTTTTGTTGATGACAAAACTAGCAGCCAAAAGAAAATGTTTTTAACATAAGTTAATAACTTTTGTTATCAGCTCTGGTGTAAACCATGGCTTACTTTAGATGCGTAGGCCATATCTATAGTAGGCTGTGTGTAAACGCCCTATAATTAGTTTACATTAGAACAGATGGAGATCATTATGTTAATGATCACACCTGTTTCAATTTGAAGTATTCTGAAGAAAATTTTTCTTTCCTTGCCCTATTACCATAGGTAAGGAAAGTATTGCTTTCCCAAAAAAATTAAGGTACCCCAATTTCTAAATTTTTATACGTTTCAAGGTCCCCTGAGTCCAAAAAACTAGTTTTTTGGGTATTGGTCTGTATGTGTGTGTGTGTGTGTGTGTGTGTGTGTGTATGAGTGTATGTGCGTCTGTGTACACGATATCTCATCTCCCAATTAGCGGAATGACTTGAAATTTGGAGCTTAAGGTCCTTTCACTATAAGGATCCGACACGAACAATTTCGATCAAATGCAATTCAAGATGGCGGCTAAAATGGCGAAAATGTTGTCAAAAACAGGGTTTTTCGTGATTTTCTCGGAAACGGCTCCAACGGTTTTGATCAATTTCATACATAAAATAAGCTCTATCAACTTCATTGATAAGCTCTATCAACTTTCACAAGTCCCGTATCTGTAAAAATTTTAGGAGCTCCGCCCCATCGATGCAGATAGATTCCCAATTATCAGGCTTCAGATACAATTGAAACAAAAAAAAAATCAAGTGGAGTAGATTGAGCATGAAAATCTCTACAATTAATGTTCAGTAACATTTTCACCTAAAATTGAAAATAAGCTTTAAATTCGAGAAAATGTGATTATTCAATTGCAAATTATTGTTGATTCTATTAAATCATTCACTATGAAGAGATAGCAGACCTCATGTGTGTCTCCAGCGTTATAATTGCCCTGTCACCAGCTGGCTCAAATCTTTGAATAGTAGACTTGAGATGCGCGGGAACACTAGCGTCAGGTGATCAATTTTCATAAAGGCAAGGAAAGTTGTGTGAGTGCGCCACACCAGATTTTTTGCTTTTTATTCCGGCTGTTATATCATATGAATAGTCTCGTTGAATGAAATCATATGGAAGTCAATTATATTGGTAACAAGATCTTGTTAATAACAAGGAATTTTCTGTTAAAAACACGAGTTATTAACTTTTGTTAAGAGAAATTTTTGACGATTCAGTCAAGTTAATAACTTTTTTTAATAACTCGTATTATTAACTCTAGTGTAAACGCAGCTCAACTGTTCTACTATAGTGAGGTCCACGTTATAATGGCAGTATTTGATCAACATTGGTGTTGCTATCCTTTTCTATCATTCAGCAAATCAGATAGCGCTATCCTTTTCCAGCTCAGCACCGTTGTTGCTAGATCGCTTTTTAACAATGTATAAATGTAATTAATTAACAAAATATTTTATCTCAATCCTGAAAATGCCTAATTTAATAATGATAAATAAAACATAACACATTATTTTATAGTGGGGTGTATATTCATTGAATTATCTTTGCCTATTGAGAAATTATTTAGTGCATACAACTTCATTGTTTTAATTGTTATAGTATTCTAATTTTTAATGTAATTGTTTTTGATGAATAAAATTTATTTTATTTGATTTGAACTGATTATTTAAAACTAGAATGAACAATTGATATCTCGTCAGATAAACCGGTTCAGCAGTGACAAGGCAGAGAATCAGCAACGCTTTTCTTCTATCTTTAACCACTTCTATTAAAACGTGAACACTTCACTTATAGTAATATTTCTTTCTGTTCATGTTTAAAGTAGCCCTTAAATATAAATACGGAATATCACATTATAACGAGGACATAACTATAGTGTCTTTAAGAAAACAAAAAAGGGTACTAGTGAATTATTTATGAAATAATAGAAAAAATATATTTGTTCATTAGAATAAATAAAAAATAACCTACATGTAATCGACTATGTGATCCATCATACGAGCTATGGCCACTCCTTCTGCCGGACTGTGTTCATAGGTTAGACCAACGTGCCCCTCATCACCAATTATAAACTGGAAATTCAACAAAACGCTTGTTAAAATTATGAATGATCACAAATATCAAATTCTAAGTAAAGGGAAATTCACATGTCATGTTTGACTCATAGTTCATAATTTATTTTGGAACATTCTCATGTCATGTTTCATTCATAGTTGAATATTACCATAGATAAAAATACCGTAAGTAGATATCCCATGGTATAGAGCGTTTATGTCGCTACTTTTACTGTTATCTCAAGCCGATTATTGTCGATTTTTACTGTTTTGACCGGGTGAGAATGTATGAACGGCATAAATGAGAAGCTACCAACGTCGCACAACTTCAAGGGAAAGAACTACATGGACTATCGGCTTGAGATAACAGTAAAAGTTGCGACATAAACGCCCTATACCATGGGACATCTACCTATGCTATTGTTTTTCTATGATATTACTAACGACATGAGGTAGAGTGGACAATACTATCCAAACTTCGACACATCATCTAATATTATATTCTATCCTGTTCTACAGTTCATAATTCATTTATTTTTACATCACCAGATATACTGGTATCAGCTATCATCTATTGTAGGCAGTGGCAACGCAGAGAATCGGCAAAGATATTCTCTATCTTTCTCAACTGCCGTTATAACATGAATATCACTATAATAGACTCCCTTTGTATCAGCCTGCAACGTAAACGCGATGCTGTGAGAATGTACAGAACGTCCCACTTGTCTCAGTTTGGCTAGAATAGACACTCTCAGATTTGAAATCTTTCAGATCTGAGGTACTCACTCTACCTCTAATCATACCTTGGTATAATTCTACGGGTTTCATTCGAAAGTGTGATATCTCAAAAGTGCAAGTATTTAAACTTTTCGTTATTATGTTTAATATCGGGGCACCGAGCTTCGCTCGTTATTTATTTATTGACTTTTGATAAACCAAACACAATTCTTTAAAAGGATTGGGGAAGTACTAACAGCACAGCCCAAAACTGTTTCTTTCCCGAATTTTGATTTATACACTATAAATAGTCCAGAAAGTAGGTTATGTTCCATACACTTGAATTCAGGTTCAATTTTCTGTTCAAACATTTGAAAACAAAAAAATTATAATTTAGATTAAATACAAACCAAATTTAAATAACAAAATAACACTCACTAATCACTTGAAATTGTCAAATAATGATCAACTTTGAAAATTATTATATACTCTAGTTTAGGAGGATTATCATGTCATGTCAACAAATCAGATTATGTTGATCAAATCGATTAAATTGTTTAGCTAGATAAAATTTCTCGCTGTTTGATTATGATTACACAGCTGGAAATAATTCTGTCTCTCTCCCACACAGGCACACACATCTTCTGTTATCGAGAGACGACGAAATTATCATCTGTTTTCCAAGGATGAATTATCCTTTTAATGTCGTTCAGCGAGTTTTCCAAAGAATGAGACCTAGTGCAATCGAATCTTTATATCATAAAACTAATATGTTCCAAATTTCGTGAAAATCGTTAGAGCCGTTTTCGAGATCCGTAAAACATAAATAACCTGATATAAAAATAGCCAGATATAAAAATTACCAGATATTTACAGAAATTGCTCGCTTAATATAATAGGATTATATAAAATTATCAACACATTTCAAATAATATTAAAATAATGCCATTTAAGAGCCAAAACCTAACCACCCCTAACCTTTCCTTTCACCTTTAATGCCCGGTCTACACGACAACGATATTAGCGCAAACCTGGCAGGTTTGCGCTAAGTTTGCGTCGTGTAGACGGGAGATCATTGTAAATTTCTGAGGTTTGAAGGTTTGTGCTTTTTTCGATCAATCTCAGCCAGGTTTGCGTCAAGTTTTCTAGGAAACGATTATGTCTCATCTATCCATCAAAAACTAAATCGCTTCAAAATGAAGATAGAGAATTCGCGATTTTATATTCGGAGTTACTATTCTTCTCAAGTTTATAAACACTTCAAAGACTTCGTATAGAATTTATATAGTTTAAATGTATATTTAGAGTATGGATACTTAATACTCGAATTACTATAGAGTTCCTACTACTACAATTTTACTATAGTAAAAGATAAGAACACTATATATGATTGTTTTATCGTCATATTGTTATGGATAGTTATATTGATTTGTTATCTATTGATGTGTTATGCAATTATTTTAATAGGATGTAAAAATTTAAAATTTGTTGAAGACAGTTACAATGAAACATTAGTATTATCTATTCGTGTGTTATCTATCGATGTGTTATGCAATTATTTCAATAGCATGTAAAAATTTAAAATTTGTTAGAGACCGTTAAAATGAAATAATAGTATTATTATCTATTAATGTGTTATCTATTGATATGGTATGCAATTATTTAAATAGCATTTAAAAAGTTGAAATATTGTTAATGTAAGAGCAACTCTTTGTATGAGCTAACGCTTTAAACAAATAAACTTATTTATTTATTTAACTATACATGATTACCTACACAATTAGTTTCATATTACTGTTAAGTAGTAGCTTATTCAACCAATTCCGACTCCACTTACTTCTAGGGTTTTCCCCCTTTTTTTTTAAATAATTTTTTAAAGGCAGATAGCATAGATGAACAACAAGAGTAGCTCGTCCATTGCGGGTGAGGAACACAAACTGCACTGCACAACACAATCGATAGCGAACTGAATAGAATCTCACTTCTTCTGTGGTGTGACTCTCTTGAGGTTTGTGTAAAAGTTGGTGTCGTGTGAACAGAGATTTGAGCAAACTTGGCTCAGTGCCAGATTTGCGTAAACCTGGCTTTGAGCCAAGTTTGCGCAAATATCGTTGTCGTGTAGACCCGGTGAACCGAAATATTCTTAGTGCGAAATAGTCTTAGTATGCTACGTCATTTTGACGTCACCGGGCATGCGCAGAAGGCCGAAATAGAAATAGTAGTCATGCGCACTGGTCGAAATATTCTTAGTATAATGTCGTCATCAATGACGTCATTGCGCATGCGCTGTACAGTTCTACACTATCACAGCAACAAGTTTATGCTCACGCACGCGAGTCCGCGTGATCAGTGTTACCAACAATAGAAACTCTAAACTATAATTTCCCTATGCATTCCTACAGCAAGATTTCTTTCCTAGCAATAGCTTGGCACAATATCAGATCATTACTGTAGTAACTCAAAAAAGCTGTATTGTGGGAAAACAGCTTTTATGTTTCTACTCTAGGGGAATTATCTATTAGAAGTGAACTATAAACAATCAATATTCATTTGATGAATTAATAGATTACTATGGCATTTCTTCCCACCTTATCATTCATCAAATCGATTTTTGAGGCTAAATAATTTTTTTTTAAGGTAAATATCAACTTATTTCGAGTTTATACAGTAATGCATAGGAAGTTGAGTTCAATTTTTCTTCTTGATATCATCTGGTGAAATTCAAACGATAAAACATTTTTATCTGGAGATTGATTAATTAGTTTATTGATCATATTAGCAATTATTAGTTTTATATTTCATTTCAAATTGAGTTGAGGGTCAAGTTGAGGGTCTCAACCAACTTATTTTTTAATTCCTCACACTAACCTTTCAAATCAATGTGAAGCGACTGTATTCAAATTCACACCATTCTTCTACAACGGATGATTATTATTTTCAAGGGTGCCCAGGGGATGCATATTACATGGGGGGAGAGTTTCTTAATTCAGTGGGGGGAGGGTGTGTTCACCCGTGTTATCATAACAATAATTTCAATCTTTTAATTTGTTCCTTTCAATAGATTCAATGCTTCACATTGAGTTGTGATCGATAGATAGATACTATATCAATAGATAGACTACTATAGATATTATAGACTAACATGATAGAACATAATTTCGACTTAGATTACATCATCATCAGTATTTTCAATTCTTTTAAAATGATATTCTATTGATTTGGAATGTTTACTCAAAATCAAGAGGAAGAAGACTTTCAATGATATAAAATGAAACACATGTTGCAATCTATCATTATGACAATAATCCAAGGTTATGCTTCACGAAGTTCCATGATGATTTTGCAATTGCATTTCTTTTGTTATTCCAAACTCTCCAATAACTCTTCAGTTAATTATTAATTAAAATATAATTATATGAGAGATTTTGAATATAAACATTAATAATTAGAGCTTACACATAATATTAAAATTCATATTCATAATCATATTATGATGACTGCTGCAACAGATTAAAATATCAATATTTCGATATCTTTGTCTTTTCAAGTTTTCTTCAATTTTTAAATGAGAAAGAAAGACTTTTAAAAGATACAGAGAAATTTTAAGACTTTCAAGATACAGAGTATTGAATACAGACTTTTGAATACCGATTTCCATTCAAGTTTATACTTTTGACCAAGCTTGTACTTGAAATCGTTTTGGATAGGGCCTAAGAGATACTTAGGTTTCACTCCAATTGAAATTTCGTGGGGTACTAATCCCCCCTCCCCCGTCTATGCGTTCTTGAAATTCTTGGGTTCTCTCTAAATCAATAAAATTCTTGTGTGGGGGTCCCAAAAAAGCTAGTGATGTAGTATGACTGACGAAAATTTGTATAGATGGGGGGGAGTGTGTGTAGAAGCTAATTTTTTTCTGAATCAATGGGGTGGAGGGTAAGGGGTCAACCGAGTAAAGCAAGTTTGATAATGATCTTGATGTGTTGTGAAAATCATTACTTCAATACTTCAGTATCTTATCATTCAGAACACTTTATAAAACTTTAATAGCCTTCACTTGATAATACTCGATAATACTTTCATATACTTGGCAATACACAAAATTATGGTGGAGAGGCTACTGATCCATGACAGACGGCAATCATAAGTGTGGTGATTTGAATTTCGACAATGTATAGGATGTATTGGGCCATCTATACAATCATGGTCGAAGACTAAAGATAATACACTATAGCTCTCTAGAATCGACATCCACGAGAATAACATTCACAATTTTAAACTACCATAAACTATAACTTCGCTTTGCTCTTTGAATAGGAATAGAATTAGTGTTAAGAAGCCAATCAAATAAATGAATTCTATATAATAAGAAGCCTATAATTGTAATAGTGTGAAATTGAGTGAATGTTATTGCAGTTTTTTTGTGTATCAGGTCTAAACCTGAGGTTAAATTCTTAAAGTATTTTTCATTGAAGTTCCTGGCTCGTAGTTATTAGTTGCTAAAATAGGTGACGATTAAATATTGCTGAGAATCTGTGCATTTGGATTGACGAATCCACTGTAAGCTCCCAACTAATCACAGATTCAAATAGATGTTTAATAGTAGTATAATGTCAGTAAATTTTACAGGAGAGGAGAAACTCTCCACCGTTTACATTGGTGCACAACGGTGGGATAGACTGCAAGAGTGTCTTTCGAACCTCATGTCTAAGAAGTAAGATAAGAAAGAAGTAAGGATAAGAAGTAAGAACTTTAGTTAGTTCTTAGTTCTTGAAGACCTAAACTTTATTTTAGTTCTTTGTAATTAATATTGCACGTTGTGCCATGAAGATTAACTAAGTCATGGTATAAAGAAATTCTCGGCGACATAATTTGATATCCGGTGTGAGGTGAAGAGGTTTATAGAACACCTCCACCGGTTACAGATTGATTGATATCCGGTGTGAGGTAAATTGGTTTATAAAACACCTCCACCGGTTCATTATAAAATACCTCTCTAGTATTCAATGTATTGATATCACTGCGACTTTGATGTGCCTCTCCTTACAAATAACTACTTCCCTCTCAATGGAACACTTGAAAAAAATGTTTGCAAACTGGCTAGGGAAACAATAGTACCATCTGTACTCCCAGAATTCGAAGAAACTATACTATAGTGTGAGGGTCATCTATTGTTGTAGATATTCTTATTGTTATGAATATTCGACACTTTCCTTCGAACCTTCCAGATTGTAGACTGGACAGAAAATAAGCCCTTTTGAGAAAAGCACCATGTTCCTTCCGAAAAGAGTTTCAGCTAGAAAAGGTTTTGTTATGGAATACGTTTGAACCTCCGATAACATCACCCTATGTTTTTGGCGACCCATTTCCCTCTTAGCAGGTCACTTTCGACTCATTTATGTAATTCGAACAAGAATGCAGCTTTCAAAGCCAAACAGCAATACACACGTGGATACAAGGAACTTCTTTCCTTTTCAAAGAAGTTGAGTGAATATTTCAAGATGATAATACAATATTGTCCATATATGATTTGCTAATAATAAGGATGGAGAAGAGAATTACAATCATATTACTTTCTCTTATTCATATTCATATTCATTTTCTCTTAATCATATTCATTCGCAAAGTTGAAAAATCTTTCCTGTTGAATCCATTATAAAAAACGTGAATTATCTCGATTTCCGAGTTTCAAAAATGGCCATGAAAAATTTTTTGTGGAATCTATCGATTGGAACTCAACAGTTATGTAATCAGGGTGATTCCCCCGCCTAGAACTGTGGTTCTCACCTCTCAAATTTTCAAACTCAGTATTCTTTTGGTGAAAACGTGAATTTTCTCGATTTACGAGTTTAAACTAGCCATAAATAATTCCGTATTTAATTTTTTCATTATAACTTACTGGCTCTGAATCTACGATGACTCCTCTTCATAGAACTTTCATAATCGATGATCTATAAGCATATTTTGTGCTCATCTGACCAAAATACATTTATTTTGAAGAACTTGAAGGGCATTATTTTTTTGAATCCTGTTGTTCCAATATTTACATGGAACTATTGTCATAACTCATAAGGAACTATGGAACTATTGATTCTACATCCAGAACAGTCAATTTTCGATGTAGTTCTGGATAATGTTCTTCCAACTTTACACTGGCGTTGATAATATATAGTAACAAGCGCTGGCTTATCTTCGACCTCTATTATTCGTAGTTTTGCATGCATAAACTCTCAATAATTATTCATATATTCTATATTTAATTCATACATCAAGAATCAAGGGAAGAAAGATAATGATTACAGTGTGGACTAATGGCTAACTATTAAGTTGATTGAATATTTTTTTAATCAGCTTATAATTCTGAAATTTTTCATCTGCCATTTTAAAAATATGTCAATAGTTTTTCAATTTCAAATTTGCATTTTATAACTATTTTCATATTGTATTCGATTTTTTTACAATATCTGTGATTGATCATTGAATATATTTATTATTCTGCGATTTGAATGATTTATTTATAACCATCCATAATAAGTATCATCCTCCTCCTTCTCCTCCTCCTCCTCCTCCTCCTCCTCATCCTCCTCCTCCTCCTTCTCCAGAGTATGATAGCTGATGGCAAATGCATTTGAATGCATCAATCAATAGACCACATCATGTAAGATTTACCGATCAACTAAGTTCATTTTCAATAAAGACGTGCAACTATGAGCTCATTCCAGGAAATACAAGTATTAGATAGTTGTTTCCTTCTAAAGAATGTCTCCTTTTGTCAAATGTGGTGCATATAATATATGAGTGCATATTATATGGTGCATATAATGTGAGTGGGTGAGTGTGCGTGTTCATTGAATCATAGGTATATGCTTAGTTTTGCCATGTGTAGACAAGAATGTCAAGTCAAGGACCAACTAGTGTCCATGAGACGGCAGCCCAGTATTAGTCTTCAAAGGCAAAACAAAAACAACCCCTAAAAAGAAACTGAAAAATAATTCTTTTCATACGTGAACACATAGTTAAGAAGAATCTAACGTGATAATGTGCCTGCCTGATTTTCCCTCTGCCAAGTCTACAGAAGAGTAAGATCTGTCACATAGGTGTAAAGTGAAATTTCGTCCCCGAAGATTGTATGTTCCAAGTTTTCAAAACTGAATAATCATGGAAAGAGTAATTAAAAATGCTCTACAACATCTTTTTGTATAAAGTCTCAAATCTATCTATGTCGGAGCTGGCAATACTGGTACAGAGAATTTATAATACAATACAAGAAGAATCACACAAAGAATGTTTCGTTTACCATAAGTCAATAAATCAATTTTCAAGCAATCGTTCCAATATGTAGCTCCAAAATACTTCAATCACTACCATACGAAATTAATCATCTGAAAATTAAGTCTTTTTACTTTCCTTGCCCTATTACCATAGGTAAGGAAAGTATTGCTTTCCGAAAAAATTATTAGGTACCCCAATATACAATTTCTATACGTTTCAAGGTCCCCTGAGTCCAAAAAAGTGTTTTGGGTATTGGTCTGTGTGTGTGTGTGTGTGTGTGTGTGTGTGGTTGTGTGTGTGTGTGTGTGTATGTGCGTCTGTGTACGACATATCTCATCTCCCAATTACGGAATAACTTTAGGTCCTTACACTATAATGATCCGACACGAACAATTTCGATCAAATGCAATACAAGATGGCGGCTAAAATGGCGAAAATGTTGTGAAAAGCAGGGTTTTTGCGATTTTCTCAAAAACGGCTCCAACGATTTTGATCAAATTAATACCTAAAATAGTCATTGATAAGCTATATCAACTGCCACAAGTCCCATATCTGTAAAAATTTCAGGAGCTCCGCCTCATCTATGCAAAGATTGATTTTAGATTTCCTTCCAATTGTCAGGTCTCATATAATTTAAACGGAAATTTTCTAGTGGAAACGATCGAGCATGAAGAACTGTACAATTAATGTTCAGTAACATTTTCACCTAAAATTGAAAATAAGCTCGGAATTCGAGAAAATGTTATTATTCAATTGCAAACTGTTGATTCTATTAAAACATTCACTATAAAGAGATAGCAGACTTCGAGTGTCTCCAGCGTTATTTTCCTGTCCCCAGCTGGCTCAGATCTTGGAATAGTAGACTTGAGATGCGCGGAACACTAGCGTCAGGTGATCAATTTTCATAACGGCAAGGAAAGTTGTGTGAGTGCGCCAGATTTTTAAAAACTTTTAAGACCTTGGCTGGTGTCTTTCCAAGAATTAGTTTTTCTTGATGCAACACTGACATAAGTATGAATATGTTTATAGTAGGTACATAAGGTAGTAGAAGCAGGTTACATAATAATATACAGATTCAGCATTATATACATATACATTTTTTCTCTTTTCGATAATTAGAATCGTGAATAACACATGTGAGAGATAAAGTTGAGTAGTAATGGTTTTTAATACATTCATATAAAAAATAATAATGATAGCCTACATTTTTTGAATATTCTGATAAATTGTATTGGTTGTATATTTTTTTCTCATTGGTTTGCAGACGTCAAGGAGTGCAAGAGATTTTTAATTAATGCTGGACTCAAAAATCAATGGATTTTATTTTGTATAATTTCAAATCAAGTCATAACCATTTATGTAACTTTTTTAGTACCCAATGATGATTTTTTTTTCTGTAAGTTGACCACGAATACTGGTTAGAGTGATCAACTTAGTTCCTATTTGTAAACTGTAATTTGCTATGTTTTTGTGAAAAGGAATCAATAAATTTCATTTCATTTTTTCATTTTGAACGTAATTAATTTTACGAGAGCCTGTCGGAGAAGCCTTCTTTTATAAAAGGCCTTCTCTGATTGGTTCTCGTAAAGTTAATCATGGTTAAAATTTAATCAGCTTCTGTGCAACAAGGCCTACTTTTCAAATTCATCTGATTTTGAAGCTTCTCTTCAATTAGATTGATAATTAAGTTATAACTCTCAATATAATTTATCAAGTTTTTTCATTTATTATGCTTTTTCAAGTGTAATAATAATTTGTTTCATCTTTCTGATCAACCGAGATACAAATTTTTTAGTATAATGTATATTTGGACTGTAAATTTTGTGACTTTATAAAAGTGTTTTCATAACCTCATTTGAACTATTTTATCAAAATTAGGAGAGGAATATTTTGGGTTTATCCTGTTGATTCTCTCCCAAACATTAATTGATGTTGTGATTAAGGAAGTAATAAATGTAAATGTAAATATAATGTCATAACTCTCATAACACTGTTAAAACATAATAATCACTTGATATGTATTGAGCACTACCTTTGGTTTTATTAGGGAAATTGATTTGGAGCTTTTATTTGCATAAATCAATATACTTCATAGGTAACAAATAGCAAGATGTACCCTGTTGTAATTATATTTTCAAATGGCTGCAAGGGACCATTCCGTTATGCACTACCATTCTGGGTAAAAGAGGATCTTCGAGCAATAAACGTTCCCTTTTAGGTTATCTTACTGTTGTTATGGATACTCGCATTCCGTGCGACGTCATTTCCTAAGAATATTCTGGTGACGTCATAGTGACTAAGAATATCACTGCATGTGTATGCGCGTGCGTACGTTGCCCTGTGACGTAACGTACTAAGACTATTTCGCACTAAGAATATTTCGTTACACCGGCATAAGAAGCCCTACACACCTACGAATTCGGCTCGCAGATTTGGCCTGTCTTGGCTCGGCTCGGGAGAAAACCGTGAGTGTGTAGGCGATTTTATTGCGAGCCGAGCCAGGCCAACTCCGTCCAAGCTACTGGCGCAGCTCGCTCGGCTCGGCTCGGGCGAAATCCGTGAGTGTGTAGGCTCTCCCGGCCGGGAGCGTGTAGTTACCAAAAATCGAAATCGCCTAAAAATCGAGATAGCAAAATTTTGATTCCAGATTCGGATTCAGCGCCCTCGAATTATCAAATAGTTTGCGGCAATTCTAAAATTGTCGAAAATAAAAACTCCGTGAGCACTTTAATGTTATGAATGAAGAATCCTATTTCTATGAAGAATTTGGTTGAACCTATAGCAAGAAAGAACTAGTACCGTACAATAATAATACCAGTGTTTCCTCAAAATTTTTATTAGCTGTAGAATAAACATATTTCAATTTTTTATTCAAAAAAATTGACTTATTTTTATATTATTTTTGTCTACTTGTGTAAAATTTTATTGAGGAAGCTGAAATTGAATCACAATTTTTTGTCCTCATTTTTACAAGATAATATTGAGTATGACAACCTTTTCCAATCATCGAATTGTCATAGTATTTTGAATACTATCTTACATGAGATGTAAAGAGTTCTATACAGTACTTATTGGGAGCTGGTTGAGGGTTTACAGTATTTATTTCCGAGGTCCCAACAGTTTATTAATGAAGAATTACATTCTATTAAGAAAGTTATTTATCTTTTATTTTATTACGTGATAATGGGGAAATTTTCTGATTTTTAATTTCATATTTGGATTCATCTTTTCAAAGTTTAGAATAAAAAAAAGTTTTTAAAAAGTTTATGTTTAGAACTGAACTTTCAAGTGTTTGAACACTTCTAAAAATCTTTGCCTGTCCCTTTGTGAACAAAACATTATTATCTTATTAATCTAGTACGTTTTTACTATGATAAAGCTATATTAGCTTTATAAAGCTATATAAAGCTATGATAAAGCTATATAGAGCTATGAGCTATATAAAGCTATTATGTAGAGGAGGCCAAAGTCCACCCAGGACTGTAGAGCCACATAAAGTACAGTAAGTATATAAAGCTATATTTTACTATAGTAGAAAGCTATATTAAAAACAGTCATAAGTCCATTGTAACTCCCTTGGGTCGCTGAATTCAAATCTGAAATCAAAATTCCTCTATCTCCATTATTGGACGATTTAGATTTTAGTGGAGAGGATAGCCTTGAAAAGTACGGCAGGCGGGGTTCGCGTTGATTACTACTAGTGTGTAGTGATTTTGGTTTGATTTGATTAAGGTGTGTAGGGCCCTTAAAACCTAATTGAACAGAGCCTTTCAGGTTATGTTCACGCACTAGACCTTAGACCATTTATAGAGTAGACACGGCCAATTGTATATTCATACTAAAAGTCGTTGAAGCCAACATCTGTACTGCCAAATTCGCCCACGTTGACGTCACAACAGTTTGTTGTGTAAGTGTTTGTGGTGTTTAACTTACATTTGTTGAACAATGCATTATTGTTAGCTTGGTTGTGACGTCAATATGGGCGGATTTGGTAGTAGATGTTGGCTACAGAGGCTAGACTTCCCAGCGTGTCTACTCTATAAATGGTCTAAGCACTAGACAAATTGAAATCTCAGGCACTCCCAAATCTACATTGAATGGATGACCTGTACGGGTGGGTACCTGAATGGGTTTGTCGTACCAGCGTTGCCCCCCGTTGTACCTGTTCCCCCACCATGCATGCACAGACTGGCGGCCAGTTTCATGTCGTGGAACTGTACTGGTGCGGGGGGCAGTTGACTGTCAAAACACAACACAAACAACGAGTCGGCATTGTGTCCAGTGAGCGCCAGTTCTCTTCGTCTGAAAACAATAAAAAATAATACGATGTCATCAGGTAGGACGGCTTGGAATTGTATCAACTACCACTCATTTCCTTACTTGTAGGCTATTCCAAAAGTATTCTATGAATATAATAAAATCCTATTATACTGGTAGTTCTGTGAACAGTAGACCTCACGCAGTATTCTCATCCACAAGTACCTGATTGAAACTACAGTAATTATATTACCCACAATATGGCCATTGGAATTTTTTTTCCCGCCGCCGCCATGAAGATTCCAAATTTTTGAATTTTACAATGGAGCTTATAGGCGATTATAAGTCAAATCGCTTGCCTTTACTTATTAAAGGAAATTTTTGTGATTATTAACTTCGATATAATTTCTTTAATGTTTTTTCTATATTCCCAATATAGTTTTGGAACTTGAAATAGTGATTCTTAGATAATAGCGAGTAAAATGAAAGGTGGTAACGTAACCTGAAAGCTGAATCTCCAAAAACTTTTGGAATATGTCATGATATTGTAATAATTTTGTTCCATTGACAAAAAATAATGAATTTCTCATATCTATTTGTGGAAATATGATGGAATTCTCATCCCACAATAGATTCCATAACATTCAAATATTTTTGTTTTATTATTTGACAGCCAATACGTCCTGACGAAAATATTGTAACAACAACATTGTATATAAACTGTAGAAAAAGCCAATAGTTCTACTTAATGATTTTAATTAACATGTACAATTGACAAATAAACACAATTGAAAAACACATAGCCCATTATTATTACATAACCATTATTCTTATATTATTAATTATTAGCCGTCAAGCTCCCAGATGGAGAGCTGAGCAAAATTTGGTTCATCTGTGAATTTAATGACATCATGAAAGGAAATAGGATCAGCTGATGGAATATTTTTTTTCGATTAGTTATTAGCTGATTTTGAAACACGAGAATATCAGGCCCATTAGCACAAAAGCCTGTTCAATTTCAAAAGGATTAAATTCATGAGAATAATCAGAGCAGGGTTTTTTTTTAATAGAAGGTTTTCTCTGATTGGTT
>NW_024091390.1:0-20332 GCF_014356525.2 Nilaparvata lugens
ACATCATGAAAGGAAATAGGATCAGCTGATGGAATATTTTTTTTTCGATTTAGTTATTAGCTGATTTTGAAACACGAGAATATCAGGCCCATTAGCACAAAAGCCTGTTCAATTTCAAAAAGGATTAAATTTCATGAGAATTAATCAGAGCAGGGTTTTTTTTAATAGAAGGTTTCTCTGATTGGTTCCGTGGTATTTAGTCCGGATTATGAATTCACAGACAGTGCAACTGGCTCTCTCAAGGCCATGGCGCGTACAAACATGAATCAATAGAGGAACCAATACAACAGAAGGTGAAGAAATTAGTCGCATTTCTATCACCTCACAATGAACATTACATTCAACTACCATATGTTTGGAAAGATCGATTTTGAATTTCTTTTGCTATCATCCGATCACTTTCTGAACCTATTCTTCCAGATGTTCCATGAATACTGCAATGTTTTGAAATAAGGTCACCAAATTTGGTAACTCAACTACAGCTATTATGATCTTTTTCATTTGCTCACACACTCTTACGTTTTCAACGTAAGAGTAGAGCTGAAGCTTCATGGACAACTTTTTACTTTCCTTGCCCTATTACCATGGGTTACAGTAACTATAGTTACCATACCCACAGTATGGCCATTGGAATCTTTTTTCCCGCCGCCGCCATGAAGATTCCAAACATTTGAATTTTACAATGGAGCTCATATGGGATTATAAGTAAAATCGTTTGCTTTTACTTATTAAAGTATATTTTTGTGATTATTAGCTTCGATATAACTTCTTTCATGTTTTTTCTATATTCCCAATATAGTTTTGGAACTTGAAATAGTAAATCGAAGATATAACGAGTAAAAATGAAAGATAGGTAACGTAACTGAAAGCTGAATTTCCCAAAAAATACCATAAAACTTTTGAAATGTATCATGATATTGTAATAAATTTTGTTCCATTGACAAATGATAAAGTTCTCATATCTATTTCTAGAAGAATGATGGAATTCTCATCACAATAGATTCCATAACATTTAAATAGTTTGTTTTATTCAGCCAATAAGTCTAACGAAAATATTGTAAAGCACAACATTGAATATAAACTCTGGAAGAGCAATTATTTAGCCATAGTACTACTTGATGAATTCAATAAACATGTAAGAAATTGAAAAATAAACAACATAACCATTATTGTTTATATTTAGTGATATTCTAATCTTAACCACTGCTCGTGGTAATGCAACTCGAAAATCTATCAATAGCTGTTGTACCCACGGTATATAGAAGAAGACGGTAGGTGACACCTACCTGCGCATGTTCGTACTGAATTTCCGGTGTCGCTGACGTCATTTTATATCCAATCACCTGTTTTTAACAAAAAAGTTTCGTAAATTGCCAATAGGTGTTGAAAGCCTGGTTGGTGGCGGTGACGCAATCTAGCTGGCTGGCCACTGCGCACACATTTCATGACCCCTACCGTTTTCATCTAAATACCGTGGTTGTACCAACATGTTATGGGTAGGGTACTCAGTACTGAAGAGAATCAATCAGAGAAGTCAAGACGTTTAATCAGCACTAATCAGGGTAAATATTCCATAAAATGTTATATTCAATTGAGCCACAAAAAATATTTTGAAATGGGATTATTGAAGTTCGAATCAATAAATGGATGAGGAAATACACAAAATTAAAATTTATCTTTCTACATTTTTATATAGATCACTGGTTCCCAATAAGTTGTCCGCGAAAGCTCTAGAAGTGGTCCGCGAGGAGTTCGAGGGAAGGAAAAATGATGTTTTAAGCTTTATTAGTGTTTTTAAAGTTATCTTTTTTGTCTAGTATAATCAATTTCTCTTCGAAAATGATATATGAAACTCATCTTAAGTTCGTGATATGTTTCCAATCGGTAAAATAAGTGATACGTTCCAAATGTCTAATGCTATAAGATAGAACTTGAAAGTTTGTTTGGAATCTTAATGGCGGATTTGTACCATGTGACCGAGCTAAGCAATCAGAAGCGTGACAGTCAATGGCCATACTGTGGGTAATATAGTTACTGTACCATAGGTAAGGAAAGTATTGCTTTCCGAAAAAAAATAAGGTACCCGAATTTCCAAATTTCTATAAGTTTCAAGGTCCCCTGAGTCCAAAAAAGTGGTTTTGGGTATTGGTCTGTATGTGTGTGTGTGTGTGTGTGTGTGTGTGTGTGTGTGTGTGTTGGTGTGTGTGTGTGGTGTGTGTGTGTGTGTGTATGTGTGTGTGTGTGTGTGTCACACACACACACGTCTGTGCGTCTGTGCGTGTATGTGCGTCTGTGTACACGATATCTCATCTCCCAATTAACGGAATGAGTTGAAATTTGGAACTTAAGGTCCTCACTGTATAAGGATCCGACACGAACAATTTCGATCAAATGCAATTCAAGAAGGCGGCTGAAATGGCCAAAATTTAGTGAAAAACAGGGTTTTTCGTGATTTTCTCAAAAACGGCTCCAACGATTTTGATTAAATTCATGCCTAGAATAGTCATTGATAAGCTCTTATCAACTGCCACAAGTCCCATATCTGTAAAAATTTCAGAAGCTCCGCCCCATCTATGCAAAGTTTGATTTCAGATTCCCAATTATCAGGCTTCAGATACAATTTAAACGAAGTGGAAAAGATTGAGCATGGAAATCTCTACATTTAATGTTCATTAACATTTTCACCTTAAATTGAAAATAAGCACGAAATTCGAGAAAATGTTATTATCCAATTGCAAACTGTTGATTAATGATTTACTATGAAGAGATAGCAGACCTCATATGTCTCTAGCATTATTGTTCTGTCACCAGCTGGCTCAGATCTTTGTTTATAAGTAGACTTGAGATGCGCGTCTGTGATCAATTTTCAAACGGCAAGGAAAGTTGTGTGAGTGCGCCACCCCAGATTTTTTCTGATCAGCTGCTACTTGAGGGACCAATACTAATTTCTCAATTATTTCGCGAATTTTCCCAGAGTTGAGACCTGTTCCAAAATAATTTTTTTTCGCAAACACCATATATTCCTGATTTAATCAAAATCGTTAGAGCCGTTTTCGAGATCCGTCCTACATACATACATATCCACAAACACACATATTCAAACAGAAATTGCTTTCTTAGTATAATTGACTTCAATGATTATGATTCCATTCAATGAGAGCTTATTTCACATAATAATAACAGCTGGAATCAAAAGTAAAAATGTCAAACATGATTGAAATTGAAACAGTAGCAATCATCAACAATACCAATCTGATCTGAAGTAACCAAATTATAGTGAGACTCTCATCAATGTGTCAGCATTGTTTGAATGGGGAGCATTGATGCTATTGATGAGGAATACTGACAGTCAACGAACTGCATATGAAAATATGCATATTCTCTAATATTTTTTTCGAAAGCTACCTTCTATTTTCTCAATGTTTGAGAATCTCAATGTTCAACAAAGAATGTTTGAGGATAATTCATTCGTGGGAAAAGCGCCTTACTTCTATGGAAGATATTTTTACATTAGGAAAAGCAACAACAGCTATTTGTCCGTTTTAATAAATAACTTCTTTCTTTCGCCCAAGTTAAATTTTGGCCGAATTTCCTCATTCTTTGCAAACAAAGCCCACAATGGACACTTCTGAAGTTTTAAAAATACCCTGCATTCATCATACTGAATTATTAAAATTTAATCGAAACTGTTTAAGCAGTTTTCGCGATGTCGGATATACAAACAAAATTAGTCTTGATAGAATAGGATCAATTGATAGAAGCAACTCCCGTCATAAAAGTTTGTTTTATGAAAAATAAAAATTATCTATACTCCCAGGAATAGCTCTGATTGAAGCAGCAGTGCCCAATCAATTTATTCTCGATAAATGCATTTCAATTAGTTCTTCAACTTGGTGCCAACCTAATGCAGTCATCTCAACTTGATGCCAACCTGACAAAATTATTAATTTAGTTGCCAGTTAACAACTGTTTCGAAGAGGTACACTCTCTAGATTATAGTTTATAGTAACATATGATATGGACATTTCTATTATAATTAAGAGATAGGGAGAAGAAGAATATACATGCTAAAAGACGAACTTTAAACCCTTAAAAATCACCCTTAGAGTTGAAATATCGTCAAAGGATTTCTTAGTGAGCACCTAGGACGTATAAGGAAGCTATATTCCAAGTTTTGTTGCAATTCATCCAGTAGTTTTCCAGAAATCGTGATCAGTGAGTCAGTGAGTCAGTGAGATAAGAATATTATAAGTATAGATGTTTTCCACTGCAATGGTACTGACCGCTCATTGATTATTCTATCAAACAACCTGAGTACAGTCTCTGAAGAGATAGAGCACACCTTTTTCAGCATCTCGTTTGTTATCCTATCGCCTCCTGCCATAGTGTTACTCTTCAAAGTCTTTACCACTGCCTTGAGGTCGCAATCTTGAATTAGTCGTACATCTTCCCGCTCATCAGCCAGATCAAATACAGCATCAGCGCCCTCAGACATGCCCCGATACACATTTCTGAATAAATCCGTAACATTTTTACTTATACCCTTCCTATCTCTCACTATTTTGCCGTGTCTATCCTTCACTCCAACTTTCCATTCTCTGTCATCAAACAACTGTCTTCTTAATTTTTTCAATGATCAGTTATTGTCTAGTACCTTTTTATCAGTCTGTCTTCAAATGTCATAATATCCTTCCTAATACTGTATCTTGTTAATTTACAAAACATATTAAATTAAATTTTTTCTTGGATACTTTTGTTCTTTCTCTTTTTCATTCTTTCCCTTTTTAAATCTATTCTCTTGTTTCATTAGATATTTTCCTCACTCTTATATTGATTTCAGGTACAAAAAAGTTTTTAATGATAGTTTCCAATCTATTGTAGCTTTCCTGCAGACCTTCATCACCCTGTTCACACCAATTCTGTAATTTTGTTTCAAATTGTCTCTGTTCATTTGCTTTAAAAATATTCCTCCTTATATATATATTGTTCATTCCAAGCTTGCCTCGGTCTCCTATTGAAGCATTCTTTTGTCAACTCGATGGTTATAAGTCTATGATCTGTAACGAATTTTAGACTCCCTGTGATCTCGAACTGTTTTACAATTCCTTGTGTCCCGACAGCACATAATCAATTTCATTTTTATACAGTTGATTGGGTGAAATCCAAGTCCATTTCCTACCGGCTCCCTTCTTAGAAAATGTATTGACTATTCTTAATCCTTGTTCTTGACAGAAATCCACCAGCCTTTGTCCTGCCTCGTTCCTTGTCCCATAGCCATATTCACCAACTATAAATCTCTCTTCTTCCTCTTGTTTTCCAACTTGGCTGTTGAAGTCACCAAGAATCAATAATATATTTTCCCAATTTCTTCTTTCCTCGTTTATAGCTGCAGTAAGTGAACTGTAGAAAGACTCCATCTCTGCTTCCTCGACCATTGACGTAGGTGCATACACTTGGTAAATGTATAGTATTTTTCCATGAACTCTTAACTTCAACACTGCAATTCTTTCAGATATGCCCTTAAACTCCACAATTTTCATCTTCAAATCCTTCCTAACAAGAAATCCAACACCTCTATGCCCTACAGTTTGTCCAAAGTGGTAGAAGATGAACCCACTGCTTCTTTCAATATTTTTTTCGGAGTGTCTTCTTACTTCCGCGATACCCAAAATATCAATGTTGGATTCCTTCAATGCTTCCTCAAGCTCTACTACTCTATCTTCTGTTTTCAGTGTTCTTACATTCAGCGTTTCAATAATTAAACTTGGGAGGTTTTGGTCTTTATTCCCCTTGATGACCAGTCTTTCTGGGGAATGGTTGGTATTACAATTTTTCAATTCTGCCTTATTAAATCCTTGCTTCCTGTTAGTTGGTATCCTGGATTCCACTTTTTCCTAGGTTTGTTTGTCTTTCGGTTGCCCTAAGTTACTTGCTACATCCTTTCCTTTGAAATAATCATCGAGTGAACTTTTCTTTAATTCCAGGTTTTTCATCTTCTTTTCCACCTGAGAACCCTTTGCCGTATTTATGCTGCCAGCTTGTGGCGATTCGCTCAAGCCTCGCTTTTTGTTATTTATCTTGTCCTCTCTGATGATTAGTTTATCATATTTTATTACTGCATATTTTCCCTCCTCTCTCGCTTTCCTCAACTCGGGCATCAACTCTCTCCTCATTTCAACAATTTCTCTTGGAAGATCATCTGAAATGTATATTTTAGAGCCTTTGAGAATTTTTTTATTTCCAAAATAGCCCTTTTTTTCCTCCAGGTACAAAACCTATTACAATTGTAATCCAATTACAATTGGCCTGTGTTTCTGATTTTGGAAGGAACCCAATCTTCTTGCAAAATCCAACTCAAAGTCCTCTATTGTTAACTTCAGTTTTTCTCTTATAAAACGGAAAACAGTGGCCTCCAGTTCTCTTTTTTTCTCGTTCCTGTCATCAATATCATGAATAACTATATTTTTTCTTCTGAGCTTTCTCTCTATTTGATGAAGTTTCACTTCATGTTCTTTTATTTTCCTAAAACCTCTTCCAAAGAGTCTTTAGCTTGTTCTGATACATGCTCTGACAGTTTTTCAAATTTACTATTCAACTCTTTCAGCTCATCCTTAAAACCTTTTAATAATCCTTTCAAAGTTTCTTCATCCATTGCAATTATATTGCTCAACAATGACTAGACTTCATCAAATTATTTATTTGTTCTATTAATATTCTATTTATTAATTCAATTTTTAAAATTTTCGACTATTTTATTTTTATTTTTATTTATTATTCAATGTTGCATAATGCTCATTTTTAATTAAGTTATTAAGCCACCAATTTAATATTCCAACAGCGCGATGCTTTGCTTATTGCCCACCTCAGTCCTACCTGGGGATGAGCTGCCGATCCAACGGAACAGTTGGACTAGAAATGTACGACACCCAATTACGCCGCCCTCTCCCGAGGGTCGAGCCGTTACAATCCAGGCTTGGATGCAGTGTTACTTGTTTATTATGGAGATCAATAGCAAAACTGTTCGACGCTCCTATTACAGACGACACTTGAGTCAGCTGGCTGCTTGAAGGTCAACCGCACACTTCACTACCAGTGATAGCCTTATCTATAACGGTGCCCACAGCCGCTGTTATTGAAACTCAATTGAATGCCAGCTCTAAAAATGGCGTCTCTGTGCAAAAGTTTCTGTTTTCAACACTAATCTGATAACTACTTACGGATCTTGTAACTTGGATATTCACAAAAGGTACCACAATTGAACTTTTAAACAACTTGAACATAAATAGTTAATCACTTTCATAGCTTTACATATCTAATAATTGAAAAACTTACAGAGCAATACTTTCAATCAACTATCAGTGTGGCGCAGCGCTACCAACCGATTTCTTGTTTAAGGTAAATAAATACTCATTATTCTTCAGTTTGTGTTAAAAGTAGTTGCTAACTGCAAACCTTGTTAAGAGAGTAATAGGGAAGTTACTTAGAAAATCTGAGTTCATTTACAGGCAGTAAAAGATTGAAACGATAACTGGCATTAGTCATCGTGGAGAGGGGCTTGATTAATCCTGTAAGAAGTGCAGGTTCACTGAGAGGGATGGATTGTTTAGAATGGCACTATAGTATTATCTTGTTGGAATCAAGAATGTGAGTCAGTGCAATAACTGTTGTTTATGTGGCCTGATTTACGTAAACGTAACTAAATCCCAGACATCATTCTAATGAGCCTATCTTGATTAGCTTATCCACTCGCTGTTTTGTAAACGGCTTCCCTCAAGGAAGGGTTGCGAAGAAAGCAGTTCTTTCTACCGTTATCTTTCTCTTTTATCAGCGGTTCTTCTCCATGCTGCGTGGCAGGCACTGGAATAGTCTCATTCTTTTCCTGCTTTTTTCTTCTCTTTTTCGCGCGTTCCAGATTTATCGACGTCAACCGGCGTCGCCATTTCCTGCCGCTCTGACTCAGATAACACTTTGATGCGACTTTTCATTAGTTTTTAATGCCCATTTTCCGTAGCCGACTCTCCTCTTCCGCCTCTCTTGTTCTTTTCCAATGTAATCTTTTTAAAACTGCACTTGAATTGCTCTGATTGCTGTTCATTTGCTTTTAAACACCTGTTAGACTTTTCGAAATTGCTTGGAAAAGCGCCGATGGACATGTCTATACAAGAATTTATGGGTTTCCTCTGCTATACCAGTAATATAATTATAAAGAATTCATTAATCCTTGAATTCATCTATTTCAAATTCAAAAATCAATAGCCTGACCAGTTTTCTCTAATAATTAGGTGGAGTAACCACAACTTCTTTATCTCTTGTCAAATTATCATGTCAAAGAAAAAATATTTAGTCAATAATTCAAATTACATGATTCAAGTAAGTTATTTTCAACTCTCGTTATCTTTTCCTTCAAGAATATTAAACTTTGGGGATATGGTAAAAATTATAATATAACAAATCCTATGATCATCATCAACCACATATACAACTATTTATAATCATAGAACTAATATGAAGTAAATAAGTAGGAACCACAGACTTGAAGGAAATGCAGTATGAAGAAGAAACAGTGGATTTGAATGGAGAGAACGTTCAAGTTTGAGAAAATTGTGCGTTTTCATTGACGTCTTCAAAGATTTTTCGGTAGGAGAAAAAAAAATATTTTTCGGAGATTGAAAGTGAAACTCGAAGAGAGTGCAAAAGCATTGCCGTTGAATAAAATGAGAGTTTAATCTCGTCACGTGGTGACAATAATTTTCATTTTCTCCCCAGCATAGAAAATATTTACGATAGGAGGCTTCACTTGATATATTACTTAATACATCATTGGGCAATAGTAGCCAAGTTCATGAATGCGTCAGGCGTTCAAAGAGGAAGAAAAGCGAAGAAAAATTCGAAGAATGACGGAGAGGAGGGGGTGATGAAGAAGTGGCAGCAAGGGTAAAAGAAGTGACGAGAGAAGAAGGGAGCCGCCGACAAGAGAAGAGAATCGTAGCATGTGGATGGTTTGGGGGTGGGCAGGGGTTGCCTCCCCACCTAGGCTACATTATCGCGATTGTATTGTAACATTGCGCTATTGATGATGCCTGGTGCTGGAAAAGCTTTTCTATATCGAGGACAATACAGTCAGGATCGGGGACGAGATTAAGCATTGAATAGCTGCTATTGTGATGATTCAAGAACTCAACACCCCCACCCCTTTCTTATCTGTAGACGTAGTTGCCTACAATGGTGCGCCATATTTCGAGCTGGTGCATTGTTGGCGCCCAGATCAGATCCCCCCTACCCGCTACAGTACCCCACACCCTTCAACCTCCCCCCCCCCACTTTTATTTAAATCCATTACACATGCTAGACACACTTTCACGGTCATTCGTCCCTTCTTTTCCACTGTTTTTCTTTTCTTCGACTTGGCCGAAAAAAACTTGTGTGCTCAAAAGAGTGGCTTTCGTTTCTGAAGGAGGGCAGTATTCAACAGAATATCATATTTTGCTATTTGAGTTATAGCCTACTTTTGAGCTTTCTAAGCGAGAAAACGTGAATTATGATAGAATTGTTCTGTCAAGCACCGGCCAGGCTAGTTGGTTACGTAGCTAGTGTTGACTAATTATTTACTGTGATGTGATTATTATAAAAGAAATGGATGATGTGTCAAACTGCAAAATATCGGAAATCGAACTGTACTTTCAGGACAGTTTTCCTATTTCTGTTGACTGATGTTTGTATACTGAAATAAGACTTGATTGGTTTGACCCACGAGATCTGTTCAGTGAAAAGCACCGTGTTATAATTATGATCATTACTTCGTAGTTGGTCATATATACTATTTAAATAATTGAGATCTATTCAAATTCAATCATGCTGCTTGGACTCACTCAAGATTCTTCAGAAAACTATTTATCTCAGTCAAATCAAGTGAATCAGTCAAAGCTGATGGCTCAAAGAATTGAAGATGCTTTCTTGGTGCACTTTCTATTTGGTTTATGACATGCAATCCAAAAAATCTCTTCGCATTAGATTCCTAACAGGAGAAAAGTATTTGTGAATCTTGTAGGCCTAATATTACATTTTTTCTCGATTAAAATCGAATCTTCAATTCGAGATCTATAAAACTTGATAGTAAATATCAGAGTAATCGATATGCGGACAACTTTTTAACTGAGAATTTATCGTAAATAATTGTGTTGCACATTCCATGGTATCACCGAAACTGAGTTAGCAGAATTAACAGATAAATAGATCATTATAAATATAGAGGATATATAATTTAAAATAACAGTTTCGAAATAAAGTTTTATTGAGAACAAATGTAAATGTAAATTCTAAACTGTAATTTATAATTTTTTGGAATTTAATATGGTGACGTGTTCATGACGTCAACACTGGTTTTGAGGTGGGGCTTTGCTCTGTACTTGTTAGGCCTCTCTCTAAGAAATGGGGCTGGCTATGTGTTCTAATTTTGTCTTCTCTGAATATTTTTCTGTATAATTGAATTTTTAATGTTTTAAATTGAGTTTTGAACAGTTTTATGTGTTCTAATTTTGTATAAATTGTTTTGTGTGTCTACAAGCCTATAGCCATTGTTTTTCAAATATATAAATGGATAAGTATTTAGCTTGTAATGATGCTAGATGCTTAAGTGTGTAAGGTATTGTTTTGTGGATTTGTGTTGTATATTGCCAAAATTCTTCTGAAGATTATAAGTTGGTTTGCTCTGAAAACTGGTTTCTCATTCATAAGCAATAGATCCATTCATAGTTTATCAAGAATCTACCATTTGGAGCCGATAATTCCTTTAGGTTAATAGGTGTGAAATGCTATCCAACCTATTTAGGAGAAATTGGCAGCACGGCAATCTCGATAACATACTGAACTCATGAGCTGCATCGAATTGTAAGTCAGTATATCGGAGTTGGAACTACCGAATGCGTTTAAAGTGTTTTATGGAACTCCTCTATTGAAAGATTACATATACAAAAGCCACTTTTCAAAAGTTATTATCTCATCACTAATGTCTGAATTCACCATTGAAAATCTTCGGCTGTTCTTGAATCGGATAAGCCTAGTTTTATTGAATAACTTTGAACCACCATTCAATCGCTTTCTATCACTTCAACACGGTTTCCATGATATGAATTGTGATTTAATTTTAATTAGAGGAAAGAAGAATCGACTTGATGTTTATGATTGTAAATGAGATGACAAAGATTTAAATTTGATGAGAGTTTCAACTTTTTAGCTTATTGCAATATTATGATATATATTAGTCTATTGAAATATATTATATTACAGGTGCATGAAAGTGTACTTTGTGCAATTTGATGAGATTTTCAAATGTTTAGCTTATTGCAATATTATAATATATATTAGCTTATTGCAATATATTAGATTACAGGTGCATGAAAGTAAACTTTGTGCAATTTGATGAGATTTTCAAATTTTTAGCTTATTGCAATATTAAATATTTGCTTATTGCTATATATTATATTCAAAGTGCATCAAAGAGTACTAAACGAACGATAGGCATTGGTCTTTCATTTGTTAAACTATTTTGGTGATTCCACATTTCAATCAATGGTTTTATATTTGTTATTCGGATTGAACATCTATGCTCACTCAATCAATGATGGAAACTCAGATAATAAATATTATGGGGGAATCAGTCACCACAAGAAAATCAACTCCATCAAAGTTTTTTCTCCTAATCTGTCATGCATAACTCGGATGATTAAAGTTAGTTTCTATAAATTTTTTGCCAATTATGCTTTCTTACTTGATGACCCAATTCAAAATCAAGTGTGAAACGCAGCGTTATACAAAACGGATATTCTTCAAAAAGTAAGTTTCAATCACCTAGTTATATTATGATTGTTGTTATTCATTTACCATTTTCATATCGGGATCAAAACTTTTTGGCAAAACGACACGGTTGATTGCTTCATTCATGCTTGCACACAACTCATGAAACTGGCAAGCATTGTCTGATTCAATCATCTCCTGGGTACATCGATGAAATATCGAGACCGAAGGGAGGGCCGTAATTATAATGTTCGGGGGTGGTGGTGAAGAAGTATGTAGAGTTTATAAAACGTATTGTTTGTAATGACCTTTCATTCGGGATTGATTCGGCAGCCGGGTGTTGAGTTGTAGAGTAGATTTTGTATGGTCGATGGTTGGGGGGTAGTTGAAGAGTGGACCCGTGGGGGGGGGTGGTACTGAATGAGTAGGTGGTGGGGGAAGCGAGCGCCGCGGAGTTGTGTTGTTAGTTGTCAGTGACTCTGTGCCCGTCGGTCTGTGCGCTTCTGCCAACCTATCTCGTGCTCTTATCACCAAATTTCACATTTGTGCGTGCGCTTCTTCGTTCTGCCGAAAAACGTTTACCACACGTTTTTATTTGTGTTATCAGTTCTCCCCATCCATACATCGACTATTACATTGTTTTTGTGTTCTGTTTGTGCCCTGGAATGAGTTACCTTGAATGGATACTTGCAAAACTGGTGAGAATTGATTTCACTTCTTGAAGCATCAATTTTTATTTTATTAACTTGAGGCAGGTTAGACCTACTGCATGGTTTAATAATTGGTTATAATAGCCTGACAGTAATAGGGAACCTTCGCTAGCATAGTTTGGGGAGTGAATATCTCTGAAAAATAATGAGTTTATTTCATGATTTTATCAGCTTGATATTCAAATATTACGTTATCATCTGCAGTATAATACAACGTGTTATCAATAGATGAACTTACTATTATTGTTCCAATTACAGTTGAATGATAGAATGTAATATTGTGAATATGTACATATATTTCGAAAGATAAGAGAACTTATTTATGGAGTAGCCCCCTCGCGGTAGAATCATTCTGCATTAAACATGCTACAAGTGTCAAGGCTAATTCATACATTTGTAAATGAATTGGGATTAATAGAAGTATTTTGATAAAAGTAAATGAAAAAGCCTAGTACCCAGCACGATATGATGAATGTCTTGATTCGAAAGTTTTGTTTTCTCATGATTTTTTCAGACCGAAATGATTGATCCCCGTAGAATGATAAAATGGTTCATCCTGGGAATTTATAAAATTCAATAGTCACCAGTAATTAGAAAGTGTACATTAATTAATTCATTCTCTAAATATTTGTTTAAACAAGTACTATCATTACCAGTTGGCATAGCCAATATGAATTTATACTCAATTATTTTTAAATGTCCACAACATTATCACTATATATTCAACGTCTTGATTTATCTACTCATTGTAATATTGTATTGATATTAAAGCTATAAATCCAAAATGTCTAATCAATTATTATTGATCGCCTATCATATTATATGTTTGGTCAAAGTGTCATTATAATAAGTACTACAGGACAACTACATTGGGCTAAATTGAACTTCAAAACTGAATTAAGGATTGTAGCTCAATTTATTATCACCTTACCAATTACACAAGTCTAGTACAATATGAACTGTAAAGGAATGAAATATTATTTATTAATTCCAATGCTTATGATATAAAAATGAGGATCATCCTAGACAATGTACTTCAGACCCTGGTAGATAGCGATATAAATCCAAAAAATGGGTGGTGGAATTTGTGAATTTGGAAAATTAATTTCCAATAAAATTATTAGTAATGCTTCAAATTCAATATTCATTATACTTACTTACTCCCTGACTCTACAGCTCATTCAGAGCCTTGACCTCCTTCAAAAAACCTCTCCTTTCGTCTCTATCGGCAGCCTTACGTCTCCATCCCCTGACACCCAGCTTCCTAATGTCGTCCTCCACATCCTCCAGCTAACGCTTTCCCGGACGTCCTCTCAGCCTTCTCCCTCCTGGGTTGTTCATAATATTCATTATATTCACCATTATTTATTGTTCAATGGTTTTCAATTAATAATGTGAGAATATCATTTCCCACATTAATGGAATTCGTATTCAAGAACGTTTATTTCATGGAAATCTTGAAATAGAATATTTTTTATTTGGTTTTTATTGTCAAATTTCTTGAGCATGTTGGGAATTCTGTGCTTATTTTGCTCCATGAATTTTCTCGCTCTCTCAATTCATCGTGTTTAACAATTAATCAATTGAGATACATAGTATGAGAATTATAAAAGAAAGCATAGAAAGAAAATTATAGAAAGAAGCACTTCAAAAAAATGCCTAACAATTCTCAGATTCAGTTGTACAATAATTATCTTCTCAAGTCTGATGTTGATACAGCGGAACACTGTGTTCCTTATATCACAATGTCATAAACCACCCTACCTATAAAAATGACATTGGCTGTACAAAAATCATACAACCATTACAGTGTGTCATTTCATAAAACTATCGAACTTGAACCTCCATAAGGTGCTTCCCGGCTTCCTGGATATCCTACTTTACAGGATTCAAAGGGATATAAGACACATTTTCATGATCATGAAAATAAAGCAATTTACAGTATTACGGTATACTCAGGTGCATCATATTATATCAATGAAGCAGCAGATAACCAAGCAGATTTATCTGCAGATGAACAATTTTATTTTATTTTTTATATCCCTACATTCAATTTATCATACCTTCAATAAACAACTTTGTTTTTATTACTCTTATTTCTCCATTTACAGGGATTAGTGTTCTCTGCCACGTTAGACGAATGGATATTGTGTGACGTAAAATGTGTTCGTGAAATCAAACAGTGGTGCCAGTTCAAATTGAGTCAGTCTATTTTTGAGTTTTCAAAAGTCGGTGAAGAGTGAGGTTACCTTAAATATGATTCTCCTTGAACTCAAAGATCAGCGGTCTTCCCAATGTCTGCCGGATTTCCTGAGGTGAGAATTTTTTTCATGCTTCATTTTATATTCTCTATATGAAAATGTTTTGTTGGCTCTCAACTTTATGATTTTTATCTAAATAACCAGGAGCGGTATTGAATTCAAAAACATTGTTCAATTGAAAGTACAAATTTGTTAACAAGAACTAGTGTACGTCGTTCTACCCTGCGATAATAAATGATAAACTTTGTCGACTGATGGACATCGATAAATACATCTCTAATGCTAAATTACGCTTGCATACATACATACTGTAACGCTCCTTGGGGGTTCCTGGTTTTTTGACTTGAATAATGCCCCAGGCGGAGACGTCACACAGGTATAAAATCTTACACTGAACCCTCGGTGTTGTAATCTCAAATTTATGAGTATGTGGATGAATTCTACAGAACACCAGACTGAGAGATTCAATATGAGATTCAATTTAATAGTCCAAATCGCGGGAGGCACAAACTCCTGCACACCCTTGATCTGTTCAATGACTATCTCTATGAGAATAATATTCTTTGCAAGTATACGTCGAAGTGAAGCAATTGCTAGACACCAGATTCAGAGACCTTAAATTATTACCTGTATTGTGGACAGTGCACAAAATCAAACAGGTCGAGCAAGGAACTTGGTGCATATAATTTGCGGGATTGCGCCACTAATAAATTCCGACGGCTCAGGCTAGGTTTGATATACCAAATGCCGTTCGGAAGATACTTCGCGGACAGAATCTTTCCAAGTTTAAGGCTCTATTGTATGATTCTTTACGCTGTAACTGTTTCTGCTCTGTGGTAGGAACTTTTATTCCTAAGTCGATGAAGGGCACAGATGGAAGCTGAGATATTAGCAGGTAAGGACAGAGAACGTATGATCTCGATCTGACCCCACTTAATACCTCCACTTAGATCTGTTCCTTGAGCCAGATTTGGATCAATTATTTCAATGATCGTTTTTGATCGGTGCTTAACAAGTACAAACGTGCCAAACACAAAATCTGAAGGGCTAAAGAAATAATCGAACTCAGGAAATAAAGTATTGAATTTGAAATATAATGAGCAGTAATAATAATTAATAAACAGTACAGTTTCAAGATTTGATAAACAGGTTTTGAATAATTTTCTGCTGACAGGCTTATTTGAATTGGTGCTATGATGCTGGTCTATCATGCACGTTCTTTTTACAAAGTTTAAAAATTCTTGAAGATAAATTATAATTCCAAATGATTTAACTAGAAAATATTACAATATGTGAAATTTAATCAGGGTCGTGGTTCAGGCAGATAAGGACAGTTAAACGACCACAAAACTTACAATTATAATTCAGTACACTTATCTTAATAGCGCTTTCGACGTGGCCAGTTTATTTAGCGAAGTAAAATGGAAGTAATTTTTTGTACTTTTCGAAGCGAAGGGTGGGGCCCCATAAAATAAAAAGAAAACTCACGTGATCCTTCTTGGTATGGTAGTTTCTTTGAATTAATTTAGATTCGATGGTTCGTCCAAACTTCAATCTTTAGCACATGGGAGATTTTTTATAAATTAATTATTTCCTTCACTAATAAAAATGAATAATAAAATTTAGATTCATGGAAGTAATCAATTGATAGAATAATTTTACAAATATAACGAATAATATTGCCTCAGATATAGGCTAACATTTATAATACATAAATTTAACAAATAAGAATCTCACTAGAAAAATGATAACTTTGAGAACAAGGTCTTTACAGTGAAGGCATTAAAAGGGAAGTAGTGTCTCTCTTCTCGAAAACTCTTGCTGAGGAGTTCCGTCTTACTAAATTTGCATAGAATTTTGCTATTGGTGGAAATAGTATGACGTATACATCACGTCAGAGATGAGTAAGAGAATAGTTCTTGCTTTACAATAAATAAACTTAATATTATCTGCCTTTTATTAGTAATTAACTTCTCTTCATATTCCTCCTTATTCAACATACAATGTGTTACCGCATATGCTAAGGCCTTTTCTAGTTGCTTTTCTAGTTTCTAGTCATTTTTCTGCAAAGTTAGTAGACAGACGTTTGTCTACTAACGTTGATTTTTCTGACCTATGATTGGCCTGAACGGGTTACAGGGATTTTTACATCAGTCCATGCGGTTGATTCTATAATAATTATTATATAATATTAATATTTTCATACAAGAGACTCTTATTACATTAATAAATAACAAAAAACTATTATTACAATTCTTATCAATGATAATGCTTGTATCATGACCATGCTCGCTTTTATAATATCTAACATGTTGTATATTTCCATTAATAAATTATTTTAACAATAATAATTATATTTTTATTTTGAAACTCTTATCCTTATTACAATAATTATTGGTTTTTAGAAGTAATTATATCATCGTTTTGAAACGTAAGTTCAGCAGTACAAATAATTCATTTTGACTAATGTCTTGCATTCAAAACAGCTGTTCACTAACATAAACAAAGTTGTAACCTTCAATTTGATGGTTGACTATAAACAATTTACAAATTATTTGTAATAAATTATAATTTTCAATAAATAATTCTTCCAAAATATGCCGTAAATAACAGTGCTCTTATCTCAGTCACAGCTGTTGATAAGTGTAATCTTCATTGCTATCAGGTAACAGTACATTAATTGATACTCTTCCTAGCCTCTGACAATAATAATAATATTATCTTTTATTACTTAGATTTATTTTATTTCATGGTCTCAATAATTTTAAGATGTCACAATACATATATATGCTAAGTTACACTTGTTCAATTTTTTATTTTACTTCGAGTGGTTTTCAAGAGATGATATGTTAGAAGCCTTTCAATATTATTAATGAATATCATGATTGAATAAAAAGACCTGAAATTTAGAAATAAACAACAGAAAATGTCGTAAATAGTCTATCACCTAATGTTATCAGTGTTGTAGCTATCACTATCTGTTTATCCAATTCTGAACGCTGAAAAATGAGGGAAATATTTAAAGAAAATACAGTAATTGGATAGAATCGAATTTTATCTATTTGACTCAATCCAATTTGTTATCCAAGTTAATATCAGTTTGAGAAAATCGGAAACAGCTCCGGATACAGAGCCTGTGGTGAAATTCCTCTGGATTGACGTTTTCACTTTTGTAATTTATATTGTCATTCTTTGAAGCATACCGCGCTTGGTGATCAGCTAAAATAGAGAAACATAGCGGTACCGAGCCATGAATCAAAAGCAGAGAACTCGCAAAACTCAGCTGAGATCGAACGTTTTGTGCGTTTCACATGAGGTGTAAGATGTCGTGCGACTTGTGGCGTTACTACCTACGTGCTTCTGCCACTGCTGCTGCTGTTGTGTCATTTCCTTGCGCCGAGAACTGTTCTATCAATTGTTCGCTTTTGATATGCTCTGTCTTGTTAGTACACACAAGTTTTCCCACAGACACTCGACAACGGGATCGGCGAAAATTTACCGCACAAAGACTTTGTGCACAAATCAATCAATCGGCCATGCAGTGAGCTCTGAATTCATGCGATCCTCTGGATTAGGTTGAGAAAATATTCGCCTCCATTACTAGTATGTTACTGTACAGTTTATACTATTTCAGCTCACCAATATAAGCTCAAAATTCACTCTCAAAGACTCTCATATTGCAGTGACACCAAAAGTGTCAAGGCAATGGACGCACCACCGCTAAATTTAGAAGGAAGATCTGAGTATCTACCTCCATCCCTATAGGACATTTTTCAAATCTAGATAGTAAAACCATCTTATATGCGATACAGTGTCATTATCTTGTCATATCAGTACTTCTGAAACCGATTATATATTGAATACTAGCAGGTAACCCGTGCTCCGCAAGGGTCTATTTTAAAACTTGACAAACTAAAAAATTTTCGTAATTAAATCTTGAAGAATTGAAAATAGGTTTACAACCATTCACGGTTAATTACTAAGCTACATGCAAAATTTCAAATCAATCAGTCCAGTACTTCAGACGTGATGATGCGTCAAACATAATTTTCCTATCCCGTACGTGTATAAGCCAGTTCTTTCCTCTATTATAGTATAGATTAATTATTTCTTCGTAGTAAAACTCACTGACGAATAAATTCCATGTTCTCGGATCTGCCGTTGGAAAGTGGCTGCTTAAGGCCAGCTACAAGCTTCAAAATCCCTTTCCAGTGGTTTGATAAGCGACAGTCGGCTCAATTAATCTCTAATCATTATAATCAGTCACAAGCCTGGATTATTTTCCTGCATCATTCTCAACGAGAAAATACTTAATGGTAGCTGCACCGGAGCCACAAATGTGAAGTAGTTGTCGATTCCATAGAAAAAAAATGAATATGACCTTCATCTGAGGTTAGTTGAACGATCAGATGGTTTCAGTTACTCAGATTTGAGCCTTAGATAACTTTTTTCAAATTCTATCAAGAAAGATAAGATTCAACTCTTATTTCGGCCACCATAAACGACTGAAACTGTTCTATTATTTTTGAAGATGTAGATGATCAACTGGATGAAACTCGGGAGAACGAATTGCAGATGCTTTTTCATGCTCTCCATTACTGGCTCTGGCACTGGCTGAGGACTATGGGATTGCACGTAAATTGGAAACTCGGAATCGGTGGGTGAGCGCACAAAGAGTGGGTGATATAATGATATGGACATAAAGCATTGCTTTATTGAGTTGTCGACGTATTTTGCGCATGCGCAGCCTTTTGTCGCACGCAACACAATACACCATTGTCGCGCCGCGCCGCAAAAATCACCACCACAAACTCCAAAGTCTTTCTTCGAGTAGTGTATTTGCTAGCAAAAATGCAAATGCGAAATTCCTTTCTTCTGAGTGGGTGTCGACTTGCTCAAAATCCTCGTCCCTGAAAGTAATGGCTTCAAGATTCAGTTATACAGTCACTGCTTCAGTTATATGATGGAACATGGTAGACATTATACAGTAACACACTGTTATTGGTATATTATGTGATTGATGATGAAATAAGGGACTCCCGTCAAATAAAAGTCAAGAGATTAAATAATAACCGAATAAAGAAATTTATTTGCATAGAACAAGGGGTTTAATTAGTCTTGTAAACTAGAAATTTTCAAAATGTCTAACAACAGTTTTGATAATATAAATTTGAAATTTGAGAATCTAAAAATTGTAATTTGATTTCAAAATAAAGACAACTCACACATTATTAGTAACAAAAACTATACTAAAAGCACCTAATTTGGTTGAAATGAATTGTTGAGGTTCTATAGCGCAATCTGGTTCTATGAGCAAAAATGAAATACCAATAATATAATTCGAATAAATAATAAACCATTTAATCCAAAATGAGTTAAAAATTTTTCTTCTATACCACAACTCAACTACATTTATGAAGTTATTCACCATTTTTTTTTCATTATTGTTCTATCTTTAGATAAAATCGGTTTCTACAAGATACTATTATGAATGTCTTAGAGTATAAACAAATAAATATATAAAGAAAGACTAAATTTGCATAGCTGTTGTTACAATATATAAAAAGT
>NW_024091391.1:0-22211 GCF_014356525.2 Nilaparvata lugens
TGTCAATTATGTAAGAGGTTGAGTTATAATTTTTATTCTTCCAAATGACAATAAGATGATATTATTATAAATGTTTTAATTATTGAATGATAACACAAATAATGAAAAGTTTTTGATCAGCTGGTTTATCACACTTGAAAAAGTTTTTGATCAGCTGTTTTAGCACACTTGAAATTTGGCCAATCTGATGTGATCTGAATGTCAATGAAAGTTCAGGTTAGAAGTTCTATCCTTCTCTGAAAATCGAATTATTTGAATAGTTTATAATATATATCTTATCTGTATTTTATTCATTTAAATAAAATGATAGTATATTATTAAAGAATACTTTATTGAATTCCAGAAGCATAAAATGATTCCGTTCATCCACCATGTTCCGTGATGAACGCTTTACTAGGAGGTTTGAGGTTAGATTCTATTATACTCTGAAAATTGAATTTGAATAGTTTATAATATCTCATTTGTATTTCATTCATCCAAAATAAAATGATAGTATCTTATAGCAAAAACTTTATTCAATTCTAGAAGCATAAACTGATTCCGTTTCATAAACTATTTTGTAAAAAACACGTTCACATCAAATCAGAATCAGCTGACTTCAAGGTTATTTTACAGCCCTAGGGCCGTAAAAATTTTACCGGCCTGGTCAGGCAAACAATCACTTTCGGCCTCCATATGACGCACGTAAACCAGCTCATTACATCCAAGGGGGCGAAAAAAAATTTTTCTGCACTCCAGATTTGCAACCATGCAACGCGAAATACTTAGTAGGTTATATGGAGCAACAGTGCAGCAAAATCAAAATGAAGTTGGTAACAGTGACTGCTGTGGCTGCTATAGTGAGCAGAGGTGCAAACACCAAGCACAACGCGCTAATTATTAGTATTAGATATTAGACCCAGGACAACATTTTTATCAATTTGACAATAAATTAAGGTTTTGATCAATAATAAAATTAAACAGAAAAAAAATTTGATGCATTTAAGGCAATTTTACCCATAATACCACTTTTCATATTCAATGGTAACTGTAGGGAAAACTTAAATGTGAAATACGTGCGTGCGCAAAGTTCCTCTGCTGCACTCAAGAAACCATTCCGCCCTCGCCTACGGCTCGGGCGTAAACGTTTCTTTCGGTGCAGCAAACTGTCACTTTGCGCACTAGTTGCACAAATAACTATTATATTATCCTTGAAATGCAAAATTTCCAAAAACCTTGTATATACGCCGACGCACAATTTAAAAAGGAACATACCTGTTAAATTTCATGAAAATCTATTACCACGTTTCGCCGTAAATGCGGAGCATATAAACATAAATATGAACAAAAATATAAACATAAAGAGAAATGCAAAACTGTCGACTTGAATCTTAGACCTCACTTCGCTCGGTCAAAAAGGATATTGTATCTATCAATGTATAAATAAATAAATAGTCTGTATTTATACAAACGTATGAAATGTACTCAATTTAATGCGTTACTGAATTCAGGTGCATTAGTAGTATTGCTGTTTTATTAAAAATATTATAGAATTTCATTTTGCATATTTAATGAAAAAGACTAAGAAACTGTCAAAAACCACAGATTTATTGATACTTAGAAAGACCGGTTCCGGTTATTACATCATTGTCAATCTCTGATAAACTATTTTCCATTGTTTATCAGAGATTGACAATGGTGTAATAACTGAAACCGGTCTTTCTAAGTATCAATAAATCTGTGGTTTTTGACAATTCCTTAGTCTTTTTCATTCAATATGAATAATTACCACAATATCAACTTCTCACCTACACAACAATTTTTTGCATCAAATTGGAGAGAGACATACTGTATCGCTCTTAACTCTCCCATCGCGGAAGCTCTAAAACCATGAAATCAATAACATTCATTTCGTGAAACTCTCAAAAATGAATTCCCCATTTTTAGAAGGGTCAGACTGCACAAAGAGAGGGGCTTGTCACGATGGAAAACGTCAAAATTAATATCAAAAACAAAAAATCTGACTTCCGGCCGGGTCTCTCTCAGAACATCCCCAAATGCTACATGATTCAACCCTTCTACAAGCAGATTCTCTTCAATCCGACAGCATTGATTGAAAGGAAAGGATTGATGTTATCCATAAGGAATGCTGCAATTTCTAAGTGATTCTCACTCTAGATATGAGTAGTAGGTGGAGGAGGAGATGGATGAGAAGGGAGTGATGGTGGAGGAGGAGGAGGAGAAGAGAAGAAGAAGAAGAAAAGAAAGAAGAAGGATGGGAAGAATAACCCTTCTATGTAGGTTCAACCCAACGGTTCAACCTGTCTGTCAAATAGCCCCTTGCTATTTATTTATGCAATAAGGGGTTGAAAATCATGCGAATGAAATTTTGGGGATGAATATTTCTGATGCGCGTGTGCTGGAATCATGGAATTATATGTATATATAGAGCCTCATACTTGATGTACGGTATCTTCTATGACTACTCAATATACAAATAGCTACTCAAAATATCTGTATTAAACAGCTCACACTTTAAAAAAAAATATAAAACTACTTAAGAAATCGCACGTTTTGAAAAATATTGGATTAGCCTATCACAGTACTAAAATAAATTATGTGGAAATTATATTTATACTAAATATTATATAAGTATATTATGTGGAGCACGGATTCAAAACATCAAACAGCTGCTTCCTGCTTTTCGTGAGTGCATCAGCTGACTTCTCTATCAGTATTTTTGTTAAGTTGCGTACAGACTTACTTGCAACGAAAACGCGTATTTCGCTTTTCACAGCTGATGCTATGCTTTTTATATCTGTATCTGACCATCACCACCTATATTTATAGAGCCATAGCGCTAGGCTGTATCGTCATCAGTAGTCGATGAAATTATCCAATCAGAAAGCTGATTAGAAATCAGCTCAATTAAAACTCTAGATTTACAGCGCTCTGAATGGATAATTCCATCAACTACTGATGACGTCACAACCTAGCGCCATGGTTTTGTAAATATAGGTGGTAGTGATCTATAGGTGGTAGTGGATTATTCATTGCATGCATTACACATATGTCTGGCCGTGTCTATTTCTATACAGGTGCGTACAGATTTACGCGCCGCAAACACGAGCAATTCAATTTCAATCACCTGATGCCAAACTTTTTATATCTGTATCTTACCGTTTCTTTAAAAATTCAGATATAATCAATTGATGAAAAGTGAATTGCTCGTGATCGCGGCCTGTAAATCTGTACGCACCTCTAGTTTTTCAATATTTTTTACTAGTAGTTCTGTAAACAGTAGACCTCACGCAGTATTCTCATCCACAAGTACCTGATTGAAACTATAGACCTTATGAAAATACAGCAATAGACTGGCTTCTCCACACATCTGTGTAATCACTTGTCAGCTGATTTATGATGAATAATTCTATAGTCTGATTTCTACTCTAATAAATTGGCGTATGAAGGAGTCTCCTTTCTCCTTTTATATTATCCTTGAAATGCAAAATTTCCAAAAACCTTGTATATACGTCGACGCGCAATTAAAAAAGGAACATACCTGTCAAATTTCATGAAAATCTATTACCACGTTTCGCCGTGAATGCGCAACATATAAACATTTAAACATTAATGCCAAACCGTCGACTTGAATCTTAGACCTCACTTCGCTCGGTCAATTATGCGTACCCATCAGTATCAATATTCTCACATTTGAAAAACAAATTTAATAGGTGATTGAAAATAAAATAAAAATTGATTAAATGAACTGAATTGAATAATGCTGAAGAAATTATAATATTCTTGATTGAAAAAAATTAATTTTAAAATAGTTGAGAAATATTTTTATCAGATGAAACCTGGATAAATTATCATTATGTGATACAAATTAAAACGTGATCTGAGTTGATCAACATAAGTGAGTTTTTGATCTTGGAGCAGCCTAAACTCCAAAATGTCATGGGACCAGGTAAAAATTCGTTGTGTAGAGGATTTCGTCAAGTGGAGGTTCGTTATAGAGAGGTTCGACTGTATATATATAGTGATATCGGAATATGGAGGAATTTCTTTTCTTTTCATATTATCCTTAAAATACAAAATTTAAAAAAAAATCTTGTGCATATATCGACGCGCAGTTGAAAAAGGAACATTCCTGCCAAATCTCATCGAATTCTATCAACGCATTTGGCCGTAATCGCGTTACATACAGACAGACAAAAGAAAATCCGAGTTAAAACATAGACCTCACTACGTTCGGTCGATAATATCATACAGACACCTAATAGATGTACGGTAGGACAAAAGGTCATCTCTCATAAACTATTTTACAGTCTGTCATGTGCACAACAGGGAACCAGATCTTAGTTGAACGTTAGTCAAAGAACGATATTTCAATTTAGAACGATATCCAAATATTTGACCATGTGATGAACTCCTGACAGATGACGTCAAAACACCCATTTTTCGTGGAAATCAATATAATTCATTTCGGTAGTTGATGAATATTCAATGTCACGTTGGTTTGAGAATCAAAGCTCCTGAAATAATAAATGGATATCGTGTCAATGGAATTAGCCCCGGTTTAATAATAGGAGAGATTGCAACACATTTTGTAAGTGCGCCATAGAATTAGATTTCATTACTCTATTCATGTTGGTTTGGCTACAATTCCAGATAAAGATATATTTAATTGTAATGATTCAGGCTTCTGAATATTCTAGAGGCCTAAAAAATTACTGAAATTAAACAGGATATTTCACAGTTGAGATTGGATTCATTTCAACTAATCTTGTTTCAACATGAATTTGTAATTGACCGAACGCAGTGAGGTCTATTATGTTTTAACTCGGATTTGCTTTTGTCTGTCTTTATGTATGTATGTAACGCATTTACGGCCAAACGCTTGCATCGTCTTTGAGATTTGGCGGGAATATTCCTTTTTCACCTGCGCGTCGATGTATTTACAAGGTTTTTTGAAATTTTGCATTTTAAGGATTATATGAAAGGAAAAGGAATTTTCTCCACATTCCGATATCACTATATATCGTGGGACTTCTCCCTGCACACGGATAGATCATCCATGCAGGTAGAGTATTCATTCAATCCATAACACTGTTCTATTCTGTAAATAAGTAATTTTTTATGAATAAGATAATTTGAATTTGATATATCATCTACTCTGAAGATAGGATTAATCAGACTATAGAATTATTCATAATCAATCAACTGACAAGTGTACTATTCATTGCATGCATTACACAGATGTCTGGAGAAGCTGGTAAACAGGTAACACCAGAATGTACTTATGGATGAGTAAACTGCGTGAGGTCTACTGTTCACAGAACTACTAGTTTATTATAGTGATGTATCACATTATTTTCTTATTCCTCTCTAGTTTGTTGTGTTTCTGTAAAATGTTTCTATTCATTTCGTAAAATGGATAATGAATGAATGAATAATGAATTTATTGCCAAATACGAGAAATATTTTCACAAACAAAATAATCATCAAATTACAATAGTTTTTGGCATGACTGGGAAAAGAAGCCTTGAGCTCCAGCCACGAGTTCTAAAAATAAGAAATAGGCTTCACTTTATGAGAAATGAAACTATTCAATAATTTTTCATTGCTATACTTGCTGTTTGATCCGCCATTATGTTTTGTCTGAGAGCTGCTTGTCTAGGCCAATCGCAGACGGTCACATTGATAGGTCACGGCTTCTACCAATAGTGGAGCTCGACCGTTAGTTTGATACTGCTGCTCTATACTTATGGGCAAAATTATTGACAACTCTGAATTGAGAAGTGAAAAATTGTATAATGTGAAATATTGTATTTGTTGCCAATCGCAAATACCTCATAAGAGGCTTTTGTTCTTTCAAGTATGTAAATAAAGCTATATTAGTATTATATTATACTTTTAGATTCTGTTTACCAGAGAATAATAACAACCAGAACCGATTACTCGTTTTTTACTTTCCTTGCTCTACTATCATAGGTAAGGAAAGTATTGCTTTCCAAAAAAAATTAAGTTACCCCAATTTCAAGTTTTCTATACGTTTCAAGGTCCCCTGAGTCCAAAAACATGATTTTTGGGTGTTGGTCTGTGTGTGTGTGTGTGTATGTGTGAGTGTGTGTGTGTGTGTGTGTGTGGTGTGTGTGTGTGTGGTGTGTGTGTGTGTGTGTGTGTGTGTGTTGTGTGTGTGTGTGTGTGTGTGTGTGTGTGTGTGTGTGTGTGTGTGTGTGTGTGTGTATGTGTGTATGTCTGTGAACACGATAACTCCATTCCTAATTAACCGATTGACTTGAAATTCTCAACTTAAGGTCTTTATACCATGAGGACCCGACAATAAGAAATTCAATAAGATTCAATTCAAGATGGCGGAAAAAATGGCGGATAATTACGAAAAAACCATGTTTTTCATGGTTTTCTCGAAAACGGCTCTAACGATTTTCTTCAAATTTATACCATGGATAGCTATTCATAAGTCCTATCAACTGACATGAGTCTCATTCCTATGAAAATTGCAGGAGCTCCGTAATATTTTTGAGAAAAATGGCGGATAGTTACTAAAAAACCATTTTTTTCACGACTTTCTCAAAAATGACTTGACCGATTTATTTCAAATTCATACCTCTATACTCATTTATCAGCTCTATCAACTGGCATGAGTATTTTTCCTGGGAAACTAATGAGTTCCACCTCATCCTTGAGAAATGGACTTTGTAAACTCCCTCTCGTGCATGAGGTAGGTAGGTAGAACAGTTTATAAAAAGAGCACATGGTCGAGATATTTCATCTGTAGAACAGCTGTTTTGACGACTTTCAATAAATCATTTAATTTCCCAATTTTATCTACACAAAGAAAAAAATACTCTGATGAAAACAATTATATATACACATATACAGTAGTCTGATCGTAGTTTCAAATATGTTGCCGCCAATCGTCATTATGTTATTCCCCTAAATTATTCTCGTTTAAGGATGAGGCTCACAGTTCAATCAGCAAGGAAAGTTGTGTGAGTGTACCACACCAGATTCTTAAATCTCTGCTTCTTCAGTATTTGGTCATCTGGTCTTTTTATTTAGTGTAGATAACGATAACAACCACAATATCACCCCTACAACTACTCTGAAGAACAACAATTAATCTTAGAAGTATACATACACAAACCGTATACATACGTGGTTTCATACCACTCTACTCTATACAACTCTATGTAATAATATTTTTGTCATAATTACTCAATTGCAGCTGTATTCTATGCATTAAATTAAGCCGGTAAACAGCTGTTTGCAGAACAATAAAACATGTGATTTTCATTACAGCGTACTATACTGTAAAGAGATCATATGTTCTCTTTACAGTCGAGTATGTTAGGACTCTACTGAGTCCTAATAACATCTGAGTAATTAATATACCAACTCAAATAATTAAAGAACTCATTTAAGGAGTTTCAAGTTATGAGAACTCATCTGAAATCTTATAATTTAGACCTTTATTATTTTATTTGAGCTCGAAGGGTCTGTCTGTTATGAACTAGGCGTTACGGGCTAGAGCAGCAGCAGCAGGTAATGGTTTCTGTTTCTCAGCAATATTATTCTTTCTCAGATAAGTATGACAAAAAATATTGTACGTAACTTGTACGGTAACGTATTTACCGCATTCGTATGATAATTAATAGAACAATCATACTTATGCGGTCAATTATCGTTACCGGACTTGTTACGTAAAGTAATATTATAGTACTACATACAGAAACATACATAGTATTGCGTGACTATTTCAAATTTAAATAACCTTAATTTTAAATAAAAACCCCAATTCATTGGGAGACAATGCGTGCAACGCAAAATTTGTTCCCTTATCATTCTGATATAAATAATAATTAGAAGAATAACAAGAAACGAGATGGGGGAAGAAGAAGAAGGAGAAAAAGAAAAATTAAAAGAAGAAGAAGAAGAAAGAGGGAAGTGGTGGTGCTGTGCCTAGTACTGAATGATATTGCATGCGTACCTAGGTTTTATCAATAATGTGCAATTGGCTACTGACTTCCAGGAGGGTGAATTCATTTCATGAACACTCAGGTAAAACAGGAAGTGGAAGAAGAATAAGAACAAGAAGTAAGTTAGAATCAGTGATAATGTTAAAACAAAATGAGAGGGAAATCGATGAAATTTTATGATTCGATTACATTTTTTTATAACTGGAACTGCCTTACAAGCCTTGGAGGAAATTATTCAATTTTATTCATTTTTAGAAGATAAATAGTTGAGTCGCAAATGTGATTTACTTTCCAGTCAGCATTCCCTATGAATAGAATCATTGCTACTCATCCAATGCGCACAGTTAAAAGTTAATTGATATTACTTTCCGTGACTAAATATATATATATATATATAATATATATATATATATATATATATTATATATATATATATATTTATCTATGTATATATATATATATATATATATATATATATATATATATTATATATATATATAATATATATATATATAGCGAGTTTTTGCAACTTCAGTTATTTCGCTTCTCGCACCTCAATCGCCATCTTTCCTTATTTATCCAGTCTCCTTCAAAGAGACCTCTACTCTCCATTCGAATGTGGACATTGGATATCCATTTCTTTCGCGGTCTTCCACGCCTATTTCTTTTCGCTGGTACCAAATACTATTAAAATAAATACTATCTACTATATAATACTAGTGTTCGTGACTAAATACTATATAAATCTGTTGTAGTTCAGTCACTGTATTACTTGTAAATATTTGAAAAACACTTAATTTTCTTGAAGTATTGAGGAATGCATTTTACTCCTGAGTAGCAAAATATCAGGCTGATGAAGCTCCTCCTCAGGAGTGAAATGCATTCCTCAATACTCCAAGAAAATTAAGTGTTTTTCAAATATTTACAAGTAACACAGAGTCTGAACTACAACAAAGTCGAAGTTAATGTCATGTATAGTGAACTTCACTTTGGAAAAATTTCATTTCATTTGACAAAATTCAAAAACAAACGTTTTCAGGTTTCTTTTCGCCAATTAACACTTTTTTACAACTGTTACATAGAAGAGTTAATTTGATTTCCAAAACAAAGCACAGGAATTGGGATTGCCAGATGGAGATGTTATTTGTCTTCTGGTACCTATTAGTTACTGAATTTTTTAAATGAGAGAGTGGCCATGTGATACGTGTTTTCGATCCAGAGTTCCAAGAGAAAAAAATCTGGTGTGGCGCACTCACACAACTTTCCTTGCCGTTATGAAAATAGATCACCTGACGCTAGTGTTCCCGCGCATCTCAAGTCTACTATTTCACGATTTGAGCCAGCTGGTGACAGGGCAATAACGCTGGAGACACATATGAGGTCTGCTATCTCTTCATAGTGAATGAATTAATAGAATCAACAATAATTTGCAATTGAATAATCATATTTTCTCGAAATTTAAAGCTCATTTTCAATTTTAGGTGAAAATGTTACTGAACATTAATTGTAGAGATTTTCATGCTCAATCTACTGCACTTGATTTTTTTTGTTTCAATTGTATCTGAAGCCTGATAATTGGGAATCTATCTGCATTGATGGGGCGGAGCTCCTGAAATTTTTACAGATATGGGACTTGTGGCAGTTGATAGAGCTTATCGATGACTATTTTAGGTATGAATTTGATCAAAATCGTTGGAGCCGTTTCCGAGAAAATCACGAAAAACCCAGTTTTTGACAACATTTTCGCCATTTTAGCCGTCATCTTGAATTGCATTTGATCGAAATTGCTCGTGTCGGATCCTTATAGTGAAAGGACCTTAAGTTCAAAATTTCAAGTCATTCCGTCAATTGGGATATGTGATATCGTGTACACAGACGCACATACACTCATACACACACACACACACACACACACACACACACACACACACACACACACACACACACACACACACACACACACACACACACACACACACACACACACACACACACACACACACACACACACATATATATACAGACCAATACCCAAAAACCAGTTTTTTGGACTCAGGGGACCTTGAAACGTATAGAAATTTAGAAATTGGGGTACCTTAATTTTTTTCGGAAAGCAATACTTTCCTTACCTATGGTAATAGGGCAAGGAAAGTAAAAATCTGGTGTGGCGCACTCACACAACTTTCCTTACTGTTATGAAAATTGATCACCTGACGCTAGTGTTCCCGCGCATACAAGTTTACTATTCAAAGATCTGAGCCAGCTGGTGACAGGACAATAGCGCTGGATACACACGAGATCTGCTATCTCTTTATAGTGAATGATTTAAAAGAATCAACAATTGCCAACAGTTTGCAATTGAATAATCACATTTTCTCAAATTTCAAGCTTATTTTCAATTTTAGGTGAAAATGTTACTGGACATTAATTGAAGAGATTTTCATGCTCAATCTTTTCCACTCGAAATTTTTCATTTAAATTATATCTGAAATAATTGGAAATCTAGAATCGAACTTTGCATAGATGGGGTGGAGCTCCTGAAATTTTTACAGATATGGGACTTGTGGCAGTTGATATAGCTTATCAATGACTATTTTATGTATGAATTTGATTAAAATCGTTGGAGCCATTTCCGAGAAAATCACGAAAAACCCAGTTTTTGACAACATTTTCGCCATTTTAGCCGTCATCTTGAATTGCATTTGATCGAAATTGTTCGTGTCGGATCCTTATAGTGAAAGGACCTTAAGTTCCAAATTTCAAGTCATTCCGTCAATTGGGATATGTGATATCGTGTACACAGACGTACATACACTCATACACACACACAGACTCATACAGACCAATACCCAAAAACCACTTTTTTGGACTCAGGGGACCTTGAAACGTATAGAAATTTAGAAATTGGGGTACCTTAATTTTTTTCGGAAAGCAATACTTTCCTTACCTATGGTAATAGGGCAAGGAAAGTAATAAATGGCGAAAACCGCACATTGATATCTCAATCCGTATCAGTTTGTTGGTGTGAAAGTTGTAAATTACGTTGTATATTAACCAGCTGAAATCATGTGTCATGAAACTCTGTCTGTGTCATAGCTTCCAAATATCATCAGCTGATGTTATGTATGTATGAATGGAAAAACTGTAGTAATTGCATGCAGTGAAATCTTCAGCTGACTAAATCACAACACATTTTTTTCCGAAAAGTTTTATTCTTATTTTCTGAGAAAGTAGAAGAAGTGAGTCAATTTTGTTGTCCAACGAACTTGACCTGTAAAAAGTTTTGAAAAATACGTATTTAAAATTTGAAGCTGATTGTCAATTCTTTCTAAAGTTATTGTAGAACTTACAGACGGACAACGACTTTGGTTTTCAGAAAGTCAAAAGTGAGCTAACGCTCGTTCAATTGAATAATATACATTGGGATGATTAAAAAAAAAATTAGACGGATTGGTTATAATGAAGAAACAATTATCACTAATCCTATGAGTCTCTTGAATTTAATAATATAGGTAGTAGAAAAAGAGTACGAGAGAAGACTGATCTAGAATTTACTTTTCTAAGTTGTGAAGCAGAAAAGAAGGGGAAGAAAGAGGAGAAGAAAAGGAAGAAAAAGAAGAAGAAAAAGAAAAGGAAAGAGGGGGAGAAGAAGAAAAAGGAAACGAAAAGGAAAAAGGGGAAGAAGAAGAACAAAAAAGAATATAAGGATATAAGGACGCGTGCCACTAGTCTAAGAGCCACGTGGAAGGATGGTATTCGAAGTGATATAAAAATTATACTTAACTGCTGTCAGTTAGCTGTCCAGTATATAGTTGCAATATAAAGGTATATACAGGAGTATTACAGGTGATCTGTTTTATATACATATAAACATGCTATATAGGTAAAGTGATCGTGTGTATAGTAGATAGCACCTGGTGTCTTGATGATTATATGTTTTTTTTAAGTATTGTAGTCTACAAGCTGATCAACGGTCACCTGCCTTAACATGCTGGCAGATGGGAGCAGGTTATTACAAGTTGGAAAAGAAGAAGAAGAAGAAGAAGAGAAGAAGAAGAAGAAGAAGAAGAAGAAGAAGAAGAAGAAGAAGAAGAAGAAGAAGAAGAAGAAGATGAAGATGATAAAATGCTTTTTTCCGATTTGGAATTCACCCTAAATAAGTATCTGTTTTCCTTTGTTTTCTCAGCTTCTTACAGATTTAATCGACAGAAAAGCTCAAAATTTTGTTCTTAGATTCAGATTAGACATGATTGTTGAGAATTGGGAAATTATAATAATTGGTTGGGAAAAACATCCAATATTCCTTTTGCGTTTTTACCAAGTTTTTCCGGTAACGTTAAAAGTTATGTTGTTGAAGAGAACAAACATAAATAAACATTACACCATTATCAAAGTAAACATATACTGATAATATAATAATGTTTAATGAAAAAGACTAAGGAATTGTCAAAAACCACTGATTTATTGATAATTAGAAAGACCGGTTTCAGTTATTACACCATTGTCAATCTCTGATAAACTGATCTCTGATTGACAATGGTGTGATAACCGAAACTGGTCTTTCTAATAATCAAATCAGTGGTTTTTTGACAATTTCTTAGTCTTTTTCATTCAATATGATAATTACCACAATATCAACTTCTCAACTACACAAAAAGGGAAAAATAATAATGTTTTTTACATACATATTTAAGATTAGCTGTGTTGAGGCTTGCTTTCTTTTTAACCATTCTCCCAATGTGATTGCATCCAGGTGCTTCTTGCTTATTGGTTTGAATGGAAGAACTTACACACACTGAATCGGACATGGCGTGGAACGGTGTGATGAGGCAATCTCCATAAGATCATAAGCCGCGCCTCCTCAGGTGTGCTTAGCCTTAGCTTAATCTGATGCACTATATTTTTATGAAAATTATCCAACAATCAGTACCTATTTACATTTTTATGTAAATACATAACTATCTATGTGTTCCTATGTGCTCAGTTACGGTAGTTGTTCAGCAGTTTGTATTTTTAGATATAAGGGGTATTCACAATGTTGTTTTAGCCAGCTAAAGTGCTATTTGATAACTCTGGATTGTGAAAGCACCATCTAGAAAACAATCTGCTATTAGCTAACTGCAGTAGCGATCCAAGCGGATAATTTGTGTAACTTAAAGTTAGTTTGAAAAAGTAAGATCATAAACATATTAAGGCTGCCGCTTTAACAGCGATAGCTAGAGTTAGCAGACTCAAACCTGCGCTATCTGCCACCTCGTCTGTTAATTTTTTTCTAAAGTACCACTATAGCATTGAGTTGACACAGACTTAGCAAATAGCTGGAGATAGCGAATAGCTCGACTTAGCCAGCTATCTCCAACATTGTGAATACCCCTATAGTTGAATGCAGCTTGCTGGGAAATTGAATGGTATAACTCCTTGCTGCTGATTTTCCCGAGCACATTCTAAATTTACAGCATTTCGAGTTCTACGACCCAAGTTTGGTCGTCTCTCGTACCGCGGCATTATTATTGGAATAAAAATTTTGTGAATCAATAGAAAGAAAATAGAAAAACAGATCTACCGACGGCTGTTGGATGACGCAATGTTTATAACAGCTGATTTCTATTTTTGTGTGTGGCCAGCTCACAAATCTTCTCCCATAAGGATTACATGTAAACTTTGAAGGACTGTAGGAAAGAGTTCTGAAGTCGAATTATTAATTTGATTGGCCATAAACCTGGTCCTGAACATGACGAACATAACTAAAAAAATCATCGAATTCGGTGCACACATAAAAAAGTTATTGAATGTCAAAATTTGAAGCTCGATTTCTATTTATATAGATTTTCCAAGTTTCAACTCATTACTACAGTGGAGTGTTTAAATTAATTTCCTTTTTCAACATTCTAAATTGAATTTATTGTAATTATTCTGGGGCCAGAAATATTTGTGTTTGAAAGTGCTGAGGAATAAAATTATTACCTCTTTTGGATTAATTATGAACCAAAATTCGGGAATGGAATAGTTAGGGCTATAAGCCTGTTTTTTAATTTCCAATGATGTCATGTTTATGTGTTCTTGTCTCTGTCCAATTTGGTAGAGAGTTAGTGGGGAGGATATTTTTAATATTCTTCCCAAAGAATGGATATTGATATGTCCAAAGCTCCGCCAATTTATGTAGATGCATAACAATATGATTATTATCTATAGCTATTATATTACAAATTGCTTTTTCATATCATATACAGTTCAATAGTTATTTTCTTAGTCTATATTATGTAAATTCATCTATAATTTTGCTGTATTGTAAGCTATTGTATATAAGTGTATAAGCCAGTATATATTGTAATCTACATAAATAAAGTACTCAATCAATCAATCCAATGAATGAATGAGTTTCACCTCATTTTCAAGTGGACAATAGGATAAGAATGATTTGTAAGTTCACTACTTCATTTCTGTATCAGAAGAAAAGCATTGTATAGGATAGAGTTGGAAACTATCCTCTAATCGTAGCTGAACATACAGTAGTAAACAGTAGAGAACTCTCTAAATCTGGAAATCTTGTCTCTTGGGTAAACTCTGATATGTCCCCTCAAGTAAACTACTTAGCCTACACATATCTGACTAGCTGAACTACGTATGGTAAGCCCAAAGGGGTCCAGTCAGAACGGACTTAATTCGGGGGTATTTCACCCCTTCCCTTTGGGAGAGTCTGGCTCTTGGATAGAGACCTAATATTCCATAGGTATTGTATCCTATTTGAAGGTACAGTATTGAATAAAACATGATGATAAAGCTGTGGGAAGTAGTAGCCCCAGCAGTTGGGGTGTCATTTAATCATTTAGCTGAGATTGGTTACTATAGTGAGATTCAAATTCAACATTAGTGGAAATGATAGGGAGGAATTGTTGTCCAAGATATCTCATTGTATGACAAGTGAATTATTCGAGTTGATTTTCCTTTGCAGTACCTTCTGTAGTACAAATAGCTGTGACTCATATTATCTAAAAATTTCTGATGTGATATAAATTGATGAGACTTTTTCTTTTTCTTTTCTTCTTCTTCTTCTTCTTCTTCTTCTTCTCCTTCTTCTTCTTCTTCTTGTCAAGTTGTCGAAAGTTTGAAGATGGAATGCAATTAGAATCATAATAATATGAAAAGCATTGCGTTTATAGCATAGAATAAAATAGGTTTTATTGATCAACAAAATATATTATAACATATACATGGATCTAATCAGCAGGTAATAAGATAGGTCAGGTACAAAGTTAGAGAAAACATAACACAACATTGGATAACAGAAAACAAAACATCAAATAACATCATGAAACACATAGAATAACACGAAAAAATTGGCATATCAAGACTAGATTACAAACTGACTCATTATGTAGTCTCGAATTTGCTGTTAAGGTATTTCTCTAGGGTGAAGAACACCATAGTTTTCAATATATCCTTCACTTTCTTCTTGAACACATCTTTAGGAAGGTTTCTAATTACGAAGAGCTATTTTATAAATAAATATTTTATAAAATATCTATTCCATAAATAAAAATAAGTAGCCCCGAATTCATACATTTCAAGACTCTTGTAGAATTTGTGCATTCTTATGGCGGGCTTTATTTCCTTACTACGGGGCAAACTAGGGGGATGAGAATGTAGTGGAACATTGGGAAGAGAGAGAAGAGGATAGGAGGATAACATTGGAAAAGTGGGGAGTATGTTGGTTGGTTTTGGGCCTGGGTCTTTGATCTGGGAAGCTGTGACGTCATCACAGACAGTTGTGCTACAGTCAGGATGCTCACTCGCCAGTCTAGGGTTTCCTGTGTGCAAGAGGGGACAAAAAGGGTGTGGCCCTCATGAATTGAAGGTGAGAGGACGAGTGGATGTGAGTGATGGAGTAGAAGGAGGAGGATGAGGAGAAGCAGGAAGAGGAGGAGATGAAATGGGTTGTGCGGCTCAACTCTTGAATTGAATGGATTTCCCTCTGATAGTGTTCATTTCGTTTGAAATAGATTCCAAGAATTCAAATGATGGTATACAATTGACAGGTGTCTTGAATTGCTTTATAAAATACTAGCGATCCAAGCGGATAATTTGTGTAACTTAAAGTTAGTTTGAAAAAGTAAGATCATAAAATATTATGGCTGCCGCTTTAACAGCGATAGCTAGAGTTAGCAGACTCAAACCTGCGCTATCTGCCACCTTCTGTTAATTTTTTCTAAAGTACCACTATAGCATTGAGTTGACACAGACTTAGCAAATGCTGGAGATAGCGAATAGCTCGACTTAGCCAGCTATCTCCAAACATTGTGAATACCCTATAGTTGAATGCAGCTTGCTGGGAAATTGAATGGTATACTCCTTGCTGATGATTTCCCGAGCACATTCTAAATTACAGCATTTCTTCGAGTTCTACGACCCAAGTTTGGTCGTCTCTCGTACCGCGGCATTATTATTGGAATAAAAATTTTGTAAATCAATAGAAAGAAAATAGAAAAACAGATCTACCGACGGCTGTTGGATGACGCAATGTTTATAACAGCTGATTTCTATTTTTGTGTGTGGCCAGCTCACAAATCTTCCCATAAGGATTACATGTAAACTTTGAAGGACTGTAGGAAAGAGTTCTGAAGTCGAATTATTAATTTGATTGGCCATAAACCTGGTCCTGAACATGACGAACATAACTAAAAAAATCATCGAATTCGGTGACACATAAAAAAAGTTATTGAATGTCAAAATTTGAAGCTCGATTTCTATTTATATAGATTTTCCAAGTTTCAACTCATTACTACAGTGGAGTGTTTAAATTAATTTCCTTTCAACATTCTAAATTGAATTTATTGTAATTATTCTGGGGCCAGAAATATTGTGTTTGAAAGTGCTGAGGAATAAAATTATTACCTCTTTGGATTAATTATGAACCAAAATTCGGGAATGGAATAGTTAGGGCTATAAGCCTGGTTTTTTAATTTCCATGATGTCATGTTTATGTGTTCTTGTCTCTGTCCCTTTGGTAGGAGTTAGTGGGGAGGATATTTTAATATTTTCCCAGAGAATGGACATTGATATGTCCAAAGCTCCGCCAATTATGTAGATGCATCAATATGATTATTATCTACAGTTATTATATTACAAATTGCTTTTCATATCATATACAGTTCAATAGTTATTTTTTAGTCTATATTATGTAAATTGATCTATAATTTTGCTGTATTGTAAGCTATTGTATTAAGTGTATAAGCCAGTATCTATTGTAATCTACATAAATAAAGTACTCAATCAATCAATCCAATGAATGAATGAGTTTCACCTCATTTTCAAGTGGACAATAGGATAAGAATGTTTTGTAAGTTCACTACTTCATTTCTGTATCAGAAGAAAAGCATTGTATAGGATAGAATTGGAAACTATCCTCTAATCGTAGCTGAACATACAGTAGTAAACAGTAGAGAACTCTCTAAATCTGGAATCTTGTCTCTTGGGTAAACTCTGATATGTCCCCAAGTAACTACTTAGCCTACACATATCTGACTAGCTGAACTACGTATGTTAAGCCCAAAGGGGCCAGTCAGAACGGACTTAATTCGGGGGTATTTCACCCCTTCCTTTGGGAGAGTCTGGCTCTTGGATAGAGACGTAAATTCCATAGGTATTGTATCCTATTTGAAGCTACAGTATTGAATAAAACATGATGATAAAGCTGTGGGAAGTAGTAACCCCAGCAGTTGGGGTGTCATTAATCATTTAGCTAAGATTGGTTACTATAGTGAGATTCAAATTCAACATTAGTGGAAATGATAGGGAGGAATGTTGTCCAAGATATCTCATTGTATGACAAGTGAATTATTCGAGTTGATTTTCCTTTGCAGTACCTTCTGTAGTACAAATAGCTGTGACTCATATTATCTAAAATTTCTGATGATGTGATATAAATTGATGAGACTTTTTTTTTTCTTTTTCGTCTTCTTTCTTCTTCTTCTCCTTCGTATTCTTCCTTCTTGTCAAGTTGTCGAAGTTTGAAGATGGAATGCAATTAGAATCATAATAATATGAAAAGCATTGCGTTATAGCATAGAATAAAATAGGTTTTATTGATCAACAAAAAAGAATCATTATACATATACAGGATCTATCAGTAGGTAATAAGATAGGTCAGGTACAAAGTAGAGAGAAAACATAACACAACATGGATAACAGAAAACAAACAACATCAATAACATCATGAAACACATAGAATAACACGAAAAAATTGGCATATCAAGACTAGATTAAAAACTGACTCATAGTAGTCTCGAATTTGCTGTTAAGGTATTTCTCTAGGGTGAAGAACACCTAGTTTTCAATATATCCTTCACTTTCTTCTTGAACACATCTTTAGGAAGGTTTCTAATTACGAAGAGCTATTTAAAATAAATATTTTATAAAATATCTATCCATAAATAAAAATAAGTAGCCCCGAATTCATACATTTCAAGACTCTTGTAGAATTTGTGCATTCTTATGGCGGGCTTTATTTCCTTACTACGGGGCAAAGTAGGGGGATGAGAATGTAGTGGAACATTGGGAAGAGAGAGAAGAGGATAGGAGGATAACATTGGAAAAGTGGGGAGTATGTTGGTTGGTTTTGGGCCTAGGTCTTTGATCTGGGAAGCTGTGACGTCATCACAGACAGTTGTGCTACAGTCAGGATGCTCACTCGCCAGTCTAGGGTTTCCTGTGTGCAATAGGGGACAAAAAGGGTGTGGCCCTCATGAATTGAAGGCGAGAGGACGAGTGGATGTGAGTGATGGAGTAGAAGGAGGAGGATGAGGAGGAGCAGGACGAGGAGGAGATGAAATGGGTTTGTGCGGCTCAGCTCTTGATTGAATGGATTTCCCTCTGATAGTGTGATTCATTTCATATCATCAACATTGGTTGAATGTGTAGCGTTGTTGTTATTATTTATAAGCAATGTTAATAGTTGGAAATGAATTTCACTATAGAATAATGTTATTTTTAGATCTCTCAACTGGAAGTTACAATCTTCATAATTCTGTTTTCAAATCCATCTGAAACATAAATTTTCTTCTCATTCAATGCTAAAGTAATGTATTGTAATCTTTGAAACCCGTAACTTCCAATTATACAGAGTTGATTGAAATTATGGAAACATCTAAATATTTCTCTTACAAGAACAATTTGAGAGTAGATTTCATTGGGGATACTATTTGGAATCAAAAATTACTCTTCAAAGATCTTTGACATTCATATGAAACCAAATCCATTTCTTCAAATGAGAAGGTGGTCTTGTGATACACGATTTCCATACAGAGTTCCAAAAAAGAATAAATACTCTTCAATGTTTCTTTCCATTGTGAACTGCTTGTTTATGATCACTCCCAAATACTTAAATTACGACGAAAATGAATGACGGAGACCGCACAATGATATATCATTTTTTTATGTAAAAGTTGTAAACTTTGTTGTGAATTAATCAGCTAAAGTCATGTGCCAGCGCTTGTGTCAGCTCCCAAGTAGCCTCAACTGATGTTATGAATTCGACATTGTATGCAATGAATTCTTCAGCCGACTAAATAATATCATAGCAATTTTTCGGATCTTCAATGTCATTCATAACCTGAAAAAGGACGGAGGAGTGAGTCAATTTTGTTATCCAACAAACTTGACTTGTAAAAAGGTTCGAAGAATACGTGTTCAAAATTTTAAGTTGATTGATAAAATCTTTCTAAAGTTATTGTAGAACATACAAACCGACGGACAACGACTTTGGCCTTCAGTAAGTCAAAAGTCAGAACTCGCTAACGCTCGTTCAATTATCATGAAAACCTGAATTTGAATGAATTGGTTCATCTTAGTAGATTTCAAAAACCTTTAACAAGAGATTAGCCATATAGATAGCTTCAACTTATCCAATTTTGATCGAAGGTGAAGACATTTAAACAGAAATTGGTTAGAATTACATTTATTTCAAAAGATTCCATTTTTTTCTATTAAGTTAGTTTACAATACATGCTGGCTTTCACATTGATTATTCATAATAACTAATAATTTTTATTATTGTGTCATATTGTAAAGTCAAAAGAGTTACAACATGTTAGCATTAAATATGAATTGTTCATAACAACTTAAAATATAGTAAAATATCAAAGAACTCACCATGGTTCATAATTTGTTGGACTATATGGGGATGAAATGCAATTTGTATGAAGATAATTTACCACGATATATTATCATTCCATCGATATAAATCAGCGGCGTTCGAACACATAACGGTACATGAAAAAGGTATTAAGAGAAAGTCGAATTTTACAAAGTATGGAAAATTAATCAATGATAATAAAGATTGTATGCAATTTTTTGAATAACGATACTATAATATTGTGAAGTAACTTCATAAATCGGCGGTGTTTGAGAAGGAGAGTGATTGATTGATTGCCTTTATTAAGGGAGTTAGGACTCCAGGTCCTCTCTGCCAGTCTAGTAGTAGTAGTAGAAAGAGAAGATCAGAGAGCTCTAATCTACCATGAACGACAGTAAACCTAATTATTCAAAGAAATATGCAAAGAATGAAAAATAGACCTAGACCAGAGAGTGAGAGAGAGAGAGAGAGAAAGAGAGAGAGAGAGACAAGAAGATAGAATAGTAAACCCTGACTGTACATAAAACGGTGGATTTAATCTATTTAGGAGCATGATTCATAAAGCTATTAGAAGAGAACAACAGCCTCAGCCCAGAATTTTTGTTCCACTCTCGAATTTTCATACATGTTTATTTATTTATTTATTCATGGAGACATCAGGTAAAAACCCATTTTGCCTCCTCCACACTATACAATAATTTCCAACATAATACAATTTTCGATAAAAAGAAGATAGAAAATAATAAATTATAAAAATAGTGATTATAAATTATGAGAATGAAATAAGACGAAAAATAGAAGAAATATACAGTCGTATATAGAATGATAAAAATACATTAATTCCATACATATGTTAGGAATTAGGGTTACGTTTTTCACTTAGAAATGTGTGTCTTATTTTCAGTACAAAAATATTGAAATCAAATATGAAAACCCATACATAGATTTACAATTCCTAGGGACAAAAAAAAAAAAGATAGAATTAATAGAGGAGGAGGGAGGAAAAACCGAGAGAGAGAAAGAGGAGAGAAAAAGCCCGGATGGCGGGAAAAGCATGGAAATCGATAGAGGACGTCTGGACGGTGCAACGTTGCCAGTTTTCCGACGTCGTGGGAGCGACGTCCTTTAGTCGTGCATGAACTGACAGCACCGCGTTTACTACAGAGCTGCTATTTGGGGTGACGGTGGAGAAGGTGGTGGTGGGGTTGGTTGAGAGAGAGGAGGCGGAGGAAATGGTGATAGAAAGGGAGGTGGTGGAGGTTGTTGATAAGGAGGAGAAGGAGGTGGAAGAGTGAGTGGGAGGACTGAGGAGAAGGTAGTGGAGGGAGTAGATGAGAAAGAGAAGGAGGAGAAGGTGTAGGAGGGGGAAGTGATGGTGGTCGTTGATAAGGAGGAGGTGGAGGAGTAGGAGGAGGAATAGGAGGTGGAAGGAAAGAGAGGGGAATAGGGAGAGAAGAAGAGATGGCAGGGAAATAGGGAGAAAATAAGGAAAGGAAGGGAAAGAAGCAAAGAGAATGAAAGAGCTGAAGTTTTACACTTTTGAAAGAGAGTAGTGAAATGGAGAGTGAAAATAAAAAGAGGAGGAGGAGGAGAATGGGAGAAGAGAGAGAAAGGGATGAAATAGGGAGAGATGATGAGAAGAATGGGGAAAGGAGAAAATAATTGTTGAAGTAAATTGGAGAAGGTTCAATTTCAGATTCCTTTATTATTTATTAATTTGCGTTTAACAAAGCAAAATTCAACATACTTCTATTGTTAAAAAGAATTACCAGCAAAAATAAAATAACACGCTGTATCATGTACAGACTGAAGAGCTTTAAAATAATATTGAACAAAGAAAAATGATGAAATATTCGCCAATATCGAGGTATTACTGTGATGTTTTCACATGGAACGGGAAGTTTGGACCTTCAGATGTCCATACTGAGGAAGGGTGTCAAGCACTTGACCGTGAAAAAAGTGCTGGAGGAGGTGCTGATTAGTTGAAGAAAGAGGAAGAAGAGGAGAATAGGAGAAAGAGACCAATATAACAAGGATGAAGAGGAAGAGAATGAGAAAGGTTCTAAAGAAAAGAGAGTGGATAGGGATTTAAGAGA
>NW_024091392.1:0-20021 GCF_014356525.2 Nilaparvata lugens
GCATTTATTTGAATATTTGGCTTACTTTATAAGGGTGAATATTTATTTATATTAACTTTCGTTTTCTCCGTGATTGTCCGGGTCTTTCACAAAAAACCCGTTGTACTCAGTTGAATTCTTGGGATACACAAATGCGCCGGGTACAGGTATAATTTATAACCAATCAAGGTTTTCAAAATATAATATGAAGTACTCGTACCCTCTCCCGGGGCATTTGGGAATCTTGACAACGTTCTTTGGCATACTTGGCTTTGTGTTTGTTTACTGAAATACCAGGACAATTACAAAGTGGTACTTGATGGAGAGTATAAAATACATGGGCATATCCATATCAGACAACCTAGACTGGCGACTACACATTGAGAACTTATCAACAAGACTGGCAGCTAATCAGCTATTTGCTAATGATGCGCCGTCTCCAACTACTCCTTGACAGAGAAGTATTTATGAATGTTTACTACGGCTATTTCCAAAGCATAATAAATTACGGTGTACTATTCTTGGCTGGTGAAACAGTTTACATATGGAAAGAATTGTACTCTCTGTGGCTTCAAGTAACCGTATCTCGCCCACTGCAAATCCTTGTTTGTGGAGCGTTCTCACACTACCTGCACTGTTTATTTTGGAGGCATTTTTGATGATTAGAAGGAAACTAAATATATTTATGAGTAATCATCAATTTCACCACTATAACACTAGACGGAGGAATGACAATCATATATCAGCGGTATGATCCAGACTGGCCCAGTATGGACCTAAATACATCTGCTCAAAGGTCCACAACTGTTTGCTAAATGGCTTGAAGACATTGGAAAATTTATATCACTTAAAAGTTAACTTGAAAGCTTCCTCACAACAAGACCGTATTATAGTCTACAAGAGTACTTTGAGGAAAGAATCTCACCACACCGACACCAGGAACCATGAAAAGGAATTTGAGCTCTACTATGATGAAAACATGATGATCACGGCGCAAACGCGCTTCCAGTAGGAGAACTTAAAGTATCAAGAAGAAGCTTATGCTAAATGACGATAAACAAACTTTCTGGTCTGTTCCCTAAAGAGGACAACATTGGAGGCAGAGCCTGTAAAGTTCCTGGGCTTCTGGATAGACAGCAGGTTGCGATGGAGCTACCATGTGACAGAAGTCTGCAAGAGATTGTCCAGGGTGATATACCTGCTTAGGAAGATGAGATATATTGTCTGCAGAGACTACCTGTTATCAGCTTACCATTACCTGTTTCACAGTCACATCGGATATGGACTACTGCTGTGGGGACATGCACCTTCTTGTCACAATGTGCTACTACTACAAAAGAAGGCAATCAGAATTATCTATTTTGCAGGACATAGAGATCATTGTAGGCCACTTTTCAAGGAACTGAAAATTCTCACCATATACAGTCAGTATGTCCTGTCCTCCTTGATCTGTCAGGGACAATCAGCATAAGTTGGTGAAAAGAAACGAAATTCACAGCCACAACACTCGCCATGCTACCAATCTGGAAGTTCCTCGCAGCCGGTGGCCAGCACGCAGAGAAGTTTTCCATCAGCTGCACTAAGATTTTATAACAGACTCCCAATTGAAGTGAGAAATAAACCTCGCACTAGATTCTGCTCTCTCATCAGACAGGCATTAATGAATAGACCAATTTATTCATTGACTGAGCTGGCTGAGGAGCCACTATTTTAAAACCTTTGACACAGTCTGTCTGGTATCCCCAGTCAAGGACGAAGACATCAAGTATCAAGTAAGTAAGAACTAAGACGTTTGATGATTGGAACCGTTATTGGAATATAGATTGTTCAATTCAGTCTAATCTTTAAAGTTTAACAGAACTTGTACGTCACACTCTTTCCGTACTAGTATGACTCTAGTATTATTTTCCAATTGATTAATACTGTATTACCTAATGCACTAAGGAGTAGCCATAGTCGAGTGGATTAGATGATGGTTTTTTATAAAAATATTTTTCTCCAGCTACTCCCTTGTTTCGGATGGACATATAAAGTCGTTGATCCTAGTTGCCTAAAAACAGTCATTAGGTCATCTTAGACTCCCTGAAACTCATCAGGTGTGACCTGAGAATACTACCACCAGATATGATGCATAAGTGTATGCATCTCGGTTTTATTCACATAATCAAGCAAAACTTCACATTTATTCTCCATAATTTCCAATTTCTAGATCAATGACCAGACATTCCTAGATAGATCACGTCGTAAGCACAAACACTGCTGAGTTTTGGATGAAGCAGTAGGTATTAATGGTACTAATACTTTGACCAACTATCAAAAAAAACTCAGTTAACAAGATTGGCAAGAGTCGGCGTTGACACTAGGTCACTCAGATTGTCGTCTAAACACTCGTTCTAACTACAATAGCTTCTTTCAATCAGCCACCGAGTTGATTCATTCTTATGGTACTGAACAGAGAGGTCTGAAGCGAAGGAGGCAAACGATTTAACAGTTTCATTCTCTCTTTGCAATCTCTCAAAGTCTCTCACTTTAGAAAATCGACAGCGAAGTATATAGATATCGGGTATTGGCTCTTCCTCTAGTTTTGTATTCATGAATTTGTCCTCTTACTGGAAAGGACTTGTGGTGAATATTATTGATCAATCAACTATCACCTACTAATGTATTCTATTATTTTCAGATTGATATGTGGCGATGTTAACGGAAAATTCAAGACAGTTTTCGCTAGAGTGGAAAGTATCAACAAAAAGAATGGGCCGTTCAGCTACCTGTTATGCGTAGGAAATTTTTTCGGAAACAATGCCAAAGATTGGGAGCCCTACGCCAATGGATCTACAGAAGGTAAGAGACTATAGGCTATAATATAATACACATCATATTATACAATAGTATAAGCATCCTAGAAGTTGAGGGTATAATAATAATTTCTCTGGTCGAGTGTACAACACGACCAGAGGAGTTTATTCAAAATATAGACATGTTGATTACAAAAAGAATATAAGCTACGATTATTTACAAAGTATACAATACATTAGATTGATTAGGCTATTTGCTGATTTGAGAAAATATGGCTCCCACTATATAAAGAGTGTTAACGAACTTCCTACCAATACTCTAGGGCATTGTTCCTGGGTAAAAAACATATTATCTAAATATAATATTTAAATTGCCCGGAAGTCTCCAGTTACTCACACAGCGGCCATTTTGCTTTTTTCACTTATATATTTTTTTCCAAATAATGGTTAAACATACGAAATTGAAACTTTGCACAATCATTTATAACCACAAGACGAAGCTACAAAAAATTATGATAATTTTTCAAATTCATAGAACAAAATGGCGGCCATTTAAAATGTTGTTTCTCAAATAACTCAAAACCCGTTTGTTTTACAAAAAAATTACAAGAATAAATTTTTTTAGTAAATACAATTGCCTATCGATTGGTATCAGATTTTGTAATATTGGGCTAATATCAACTGAGATATGCTTTAGTGGTTGGTTACCACCTTTAGACGGTTATGTAACGTTATTTTATTGTTAAAATGACCTAAAATCGCTTACTATCAACATTCAATGAATATAAAGATTGTAGCATCATTGAGGCGACTAAAGGCATCAAATGCCTTGGTTTGCACTGCAACAAACTTTTAGTGGTCACCTATCACTAAGGCTGCCATATCTCAGTTAATATTGGTCCAATCTTAGAATATTTGGTACCAATGTACTAAAAAAAGTTATTCTTGTATTTTTCTTGTAAAATCAACGGTTACTGCGTTATTTAAGAAACAAAATTTTAAATGGCCGCCATTTTGTTTTATGAATTTGAAAAATAAATTATTATATATTTTTTGTAGCTTCGTCTAGTGGTTATAAATGATTGTGCAAAGTTTAAATTCCGTATGTTCAACCATTATTTGGAAAAAGTGAAAAAAACCAAAATGGCCGCTGTGTGAGTAACTGAAGACTTCCGGACAATTTAAATACGATATTAAGATAAATGTTTTTTACCCAGGAGCAATGCCCTAGAGTATTGGTATGGAGTTCGTTAACACTCTTTATATAGTGGGAGCCACATTTTCTCAAATCAGCAAATAGCCTAATCAATCTATTGTATTGTATACTTTGAAAATAATCGTAGCTTATATTCTTTTTGTAATCAACATATCTATATTTTGAATAAACTTCTCTGGTCGTGTTATATTGTTAGGGAATTCGTAAACACCCTGTATATGAATATGCGTTGGGATGCCACTAATAAATGATCACATTGGATGCGTGATGTGCAAGTGCATGAGCCGAAAACAAAGTCTGAAAAGAGCCATTGGAACACGTTGTGACTTATCTGTAGCTGATCATACTGCACGCAACCAGCAAGTGCAAGAGTTCAGTGTGAATGTTCCTATTGCACTTGCATTTTTACGCATTCAATGTGATCATGCCCTAAGAGACTATTTTTTAAAATATTTTTATGAATGAGTAACACATCTATTTTCACAATCCCAAAGTTAACTACACGTTCATCATAATTTGTTTTTTTGATCTCAGTAATTTAATACTTCAACTATATATATATTCTTAAATAATCTCACGTCATTATAACTATTTTTATTTCTTACAGTACCGGTTCCAACATATATTCTTGGTCCGAATAATGAAAAACATGTTGGTTTCTATGCTAATGCAGATCGTGGTCAGCTAGCACCAAGCGTTGTTTATCTTGGTAAGTAAAGTCGAATTGTGTCATACATGACATCAAAACGCATTCAATTTTATTGAAATATTATTTTGTGAGTTGGAAATCTAGTCGCGGATTTAATTATTAAATGTAATTGATAAAGCGATTTGATCTCCAAAGTGTAAAGATGAAACGTGTATTTTATCACGCTTCGTGAAGGCAATATTATGATTTTGAGCTCCATGCTATACAAACAAGAGTGAGTTGGCTTTTGGCTTGTGAGTCAAGGTCTGCATGGTTTTTCACATAAATAGATTCTGAATGTTTTCTTTCGTGGCCCATTTTCTTTAAACCGTTTTTGTGAGCTATAGTTGTTGTGTTGTGGAATTGCTTTCCTGAAAGATTCTGTCTTGAGAATTCAATCATAGGCTGTCTCAGTTCGGGTAGTTTAAACCAGCATAATTGTATTTTTCAAGATTTAGATTTTGTAGGGAAAGGTGATGCGTTGATTCAATCAGCTTGTAGAAGTTTTTTTTTATTTATATATATTTTTTTATTTATTCAACGTCGGAGTGGTTTTATCAAACAGAACAGAGGAACAGGCCAAGGGACAATCAAAGGTAAAGTTCAGATATTAGTTTATTGTACCGTACATTTTTTCAGACCCATAATTCAAATAATAATTAGGTTATTCAAAAACCTGAACGACCATAGATCAGCGAAGCGAGTAGCCCTTATTAATGTCTATTCTAATCAGAAATCTGGTTTGTTATATAATAAAATTCATATAATTTCAATTATTTAATCCTTGAACCAGTACTTTTGATTGTTTTTTTTATAATAAAAAATCTTAAATGTAAATATATCGATAACGTTTCATTAAACTAAATAGTAAACTGTTAATCCTTTGATTTTATTGTTGCAACCACTAAAACTATTACATAAATAGTCTTTCTTTCCCACCGTTACAATTGTATGTTGAATTTGTTTGTTACTTGTGTACCGGTAGTATTTAAATACAGCTTTTCAAACAAGGTGCTTAAGTTACAGCAATTTTCATTTACAATTTGAAATTTTGACTTTTCTACTTCTAATTGACATCATTCATCTATTCCATTGCCAACTATTTCTCTTTGAGACACTCATAATACTAGAGGGAGGAATAAACTGTCTTTGAACAACACCGATTGCAGCTGTACGAGAAAATGCCCTCTCATATTGGAGTGAAGTTGTATAATGATTTACCTACCGAACAGCAGCCGCTGTCAGAGATCAGAATATTCAAGAGTAAAGTATATAAATTCCTTGTTTCAAAAACCTACTACAGTGTGAAGGATTTTTGTGGTAGAAGGTAGCGTAGTTTGTAAGTACTCTAGTTTTCATAACTGCCTTCCATTTGTGCTTGTTTATTGTGATCATTATTGTGAGCCGGCCAGATAGCCGAGTTGACTAAGGCGTTGCACCCTTCAGTCTGCTAGTGCTACCTGGTAGCGGGTTCGAATCCCGCCGAATCCCATCGAATAGGCATGGACGTTTGATCATCTCATAATTCACCCTCGCACTTTCCATTACCTAAGCACAAGCAAAAAGCTCATGTGGGCATCATCCGCAAAATAAAATAGTAAATAGAACTCATTAAGACTTAGTATTGTTACTTATTAAGACCTGACATTGTTTTGACGTTATTCAACTGTAGATTGTGAAATGTACTGTAATGAATAAAAATAGTATATTATCTTATCTTTGTATGTCGATTTTCTGTAGTGTTTTTCTAAGGCTTATAGCTATTATTTGACTGTTTTTATGTTATTTCCTCTAGTTTGGTGATTAATGTGCCGACTGAATAATGTAACTAGTGTAAATGTTTCAGGCAAAAGAGGAGTGCTGAATACAATATCTGGAATGAGAATTGCCTATGTGAGTGGAGTTGAAGGTGATAAGAAGGAATACACGTTTACTAAGGAAGATATTATCCAAGTGCGAGACTCCTGTATCAAAGGCCAGCCTTCTTATCGCGGTGTTGACTTCCTGCTGACATCTCCCTGGCCAAGTGGTATTTGCAATTTGGATGAAAAAGCGGTGAGAATACAGATGATCCAAGCCATTCTAATTAAAAAATTCCACCTAAAAATTACATACAACTGTCTGATTTTTATTCATCTCTCATGGTCATTGTCGTTTGATAAGCCTCTGAATGAGCATATAAAATTTGAAGTTTCTTTCTATTTTTCAGGTGAAGAATCCACCTGCAGGATCATCACTCCTCCCTGGTTGGCTGTTCAGATCAAGCCAAGGTATCACATATGTGGCTTGGAGGGGCTCTATTACGAACGGTCTCCTTACAAGTTAGTAACATTTGTTGTTATCTCCACTGAACTCATATTTCTCTTCGAGCTTTATATCGAATCATTTATTGATAAAATACTATATTCGACGTAACTGATTCTGATCTCACAAGAGGAATTATTGATTATTATAATTGGGGATTCTTCCGTTTTCCATTCTCTCCACTGTTGTCGATTCTCGTTAACTCGTTGAGGTATAGAGAACACATTAAGCTCTCTACGGATATTGAATTTCTATAAAATGAAATACTTATAATGAGCATACATACACATTCATTTTGTTGATTTTTATTTATCTTGTATGTGTGTGTGTTGAATAAATTCAATGCTTTCTAGGAACCTAGATGAAGGGCACGGCATTCACTGCACGAGGTTTGTGGCGTTGGCCGGCGTGGGAAACGCTGAGAAACGGAAGTACATGCTGGCTCTGAGTGTGACTCCAATCGACGTGATGAACGTGATCGAATTGCAGCAGCAGACCACTGACCAGACAGAGCTGCCGTACGCAGGCGCCGCCCTGTCATCGAGGTGTGGTGGAGGGGGAACCGACGATGCGCATGCTCAGTTCTTCTACGACATGTCGACCTCGGATGGGGGTGGGGCTAGTGGACGCAAGAGGCGCCATGATGGATCTGACAAGAGGCAGCGGCCCACCTTCGATCAAGGTAGGTGTACAGTCGCGGACTGAAGGGAAGATTTCTGGGTCAATTTACCCCTTCCACAGCATCAGACGCTTCTATGTCCAGCAATAACATTTCATATCCTATTTGTATCAAGCCATTAGAGCCTTATTAGTCCTAAACGACTGATGCACAGTTGCAGAGTCGTCACATAAAGTTAAAAACAGGCTGTTAACTCATTTATGAAGCCATAAATTCACTTTCCGTTGCACAGATGTTAAAGTAAACTATAGCTCACATAAAACTAAAAACACCCAATTATACACATGATTTCGTTGCATAGTCGTCAGAAAGAGCTTATTTATGTCTCCAATAGCTAAAAACGGCCAGTTAAGTTATGGGCCCGAAGTCGTGCTGTTAAATCCAATATCTACTCCCGCCAAATGCATGTCAGAGGTTGTGATGGCTTTTTTTGAAAGATGTTTACGAAAACCATCTGTATATAAGTAATTTTTTTTTCTCCCTATGTTTTTTAAGTTGTTTATTAGCTCCAAAAGCCAAGAGTCGCCATATTGTTTATCAATTTTATGTGAGGTTTTTTAGGTCTGTTCACAGTGATGTCGATTGAAACTTTCCCCGATGCCAAAACATTCGTTGGATAGAATTATGTACGGAAAAAGGTGAATAGAGCTGCAGTGTGACTTATGTGTGATGCTAATTCGAGACATAGCTAAATGGGCTTCGGCAAACGACTGTGCAACAACCAACCATTTATGTCAGTGATTTTAAACTATGTTTCACATAACTATGTTTGATTTTATGTAACGACTCTGCAACCGGGCATGAGTCGGCCGACTCAGTGTCCGGGGTCCAAAAAGCATTGAGTTAGACGGAACCTTATTAGACGTCAGAAACGGTTCTCGGCGACAGAAAAAGTCTCCCGTCTGTTTCCCGTAAAGGACACACAAACTGGCTAACCAAGTGTCCGAAGAGACTGTTGGGCATTGGGCTTTATGGCGCTTATTGGATGGACGCGTAGTGCCCCATAAAAAACTGAAAATGAACCATATGCGCATCCACCTGAATATCCTTGAAAATCCATTTCTATGTTAGCATTTAGGAATCATTTTAAACCATCCAACTGGAATTATATAATTTGAAGCCGATTCCAGTAGCTTCACCATTCGAATGGTAAACAAGTTTGTGTGAGAAACAGAGATGGCATGAAAGTGGTAAATATTTCACTTCATTCAAAAATTGTGCTGCTGTATGGTTAAATAGTGCCCATGTGAATAGAGTAAATGCGCAACTGAACCACACTATGCGTTTAATTACTGGGACAATTAGAAGCACCCCCAAATACTGGCTTTCAGTTCTCAGCAATATTGCTCCACCGGGTACTTCCAATCCATGGAGATCTTCTGGATTTGGGTGATCGGTTAAAGTCAAGGTTAAAGTCCCATGCGCATGGCAGAGTAACTGAGCGATGAAAATTTTTCCATGAGAGCAAGCTGTGAGGAAGAGTGGATGGAAAAAAAACCCTCAGTATCTGCTTTAGGTACTCAGTTGGTGTAAATGTGGCTGGATTTGAACTGCCAAGACGGACGTGGGCGGCCCTCAACAGGGTTAGGACTGGCCACGGGTGATGCGGGGCCTCTCTTAATGACTGGGGCAGTTTACCTTCCCCTGCTTGTGATTGTGGAGAGGCTAGACAGACGATGAAGAACATCATCAGAAATTATAATATACGTGCCTACCAAGGCGATTTAAATGATTTTATTTCGGCTTCTCCACAATCACTACACTACCTTGACAACCTCGACATCCAAATTTAATATATTTACAATATTTTATTAACCTGACAACGTTCTCATGACCAGATCTTTCTTTGACTACCTACCTATATGTTGTGTGCATCTATATATATATATATATATATATATATATATATATATATATATATATATATATATATATATTAAAACAGGAGACACGATATACATAGATTGAAAACACTTGAAAACTTACATTAGAAATGGGGAAATTTTCGGAGACTGTGTCTCCTTTCTCAACCGAGAAGACTGCAGTTTTGAATCCCAATTTTGGGATGAGCCTCGTAATAAACTATTCTCTCTGCTATGTACCAAATGAAAAATATGGAGAAAAGATGAATAATTTATAGTTATAACTTTTATGATAAAGTTATACTACATCATTTATTTGCACTAATTAATGATATGCTTATGACAAAAGCCACAATGATATTAAGAAAACGAATCATTTCTGTTTTATCTTATGATATAATAAATAATATCGTACTCCAGAGGATTTCAGGATTGAAATGTAAATTGGGATTTCTTTTCTTTTCAGACAAATGTTGGTTCTGTCTTGCTAGTCCAGAAGTGGAAAAGCATCTGGTGATAAGCATTGGAACTGAGGTGAGTCCACTTTTGTTCTCATATATTTCTACTTCAAGTTATCTAAACTATAGATTTTTTGTGACAGTTTGAAGATTGTTCACCAAAAAGTGCGATGAAAACTATTTTCAAGGGTTTAAGAAAAAGTTTCCAGAATTGTTGTAGTATAAAATGTAAAGAATTTAAAAAAAGCACAAAACAATGATATTGTATCGTTCTAACTTTATCATGATTCATGGATAATAGCTCAATATTCCAACTTTACTATATTCTTTACAACTTTCCAGTATACTTCGAAAATAAAACAAGTTGAGACTTGAACAAAATATCTGTGTTGCCAAATTGTGCGAAATTTCAATATTTTCACTCAAGCCTATATGGCTGGATATAATCAAATTGACAACTCTGCATCGACTGTGTTGTCAAATTGAGTATATCTAGTCATGTGGACATGCATGAATCTCACACAACTTGGCACCACCGATATTTTGTCCAAGTTCAAATATGTTTTATTCAGACTTTAGATTAAGTTGGATAGTTGTGTCATTCAAATCAATCTATTCCTATTTATTCTATGGAACTATTATAAAGAATGAATGATTGTCTATCAGTATAGATTGCCCCCAATTATCAACTCATGTTACAAGAAAATAATATTTTTTGTCATTCTAATTCAATTGAAAGTATCAACCTACTCAAGATTTTCCAATTCTCTCTCAACGTCTTGAATTTGCTCTTCTGCATAATAGTAATTGCATGCGTCTTTAATGGATGGTTTTCATCTTGCAGGTATATTTGGCATTAGCCAAGGGAGGACTTGTGCCTGACCACCTGCTAATATTGCCAGTGGCGCATCACCAGTCTACATCCAGTGTACCATCTACTGTGTCTGAAGAGATCAAACAGTATCCTTCATAATAGTCAACTATAAATCGAATTTATTATCGACTGTATTAACTAGTAGTTCTGTGAACAGTAGACCTCGTGCAGTATTCTCATCCACAAGTACCTGATTGAAACTATATACCTTATGGAAATACAGCAATAGACTGGCTTCTCCACTCATCTGTATAATCACTTCTCAGCTGATTTATGATTAATAATAATTCTTTAGTCTGATTTTTACTCTAATATTGGCGTATTAAGGAGGCTCCTTTTTCCTTTTATATTATCCTTGGAATGCAAAATTTCCAAAAACCTTGTATATACGTCGACGCGCAATTAAAAAAGGAACATGCCTGTCAAATTTCATGAAAATCTATTACCGCGTTTCGCCGTAAATGCACAACATATAAACATTTAAACATTAAGAGAAATGCCAAACCGTCGACTTGAATCTTAGACCTCACTTCGCTCGGTCGATAATAATTTCTATGGTCGAGGGTACAACACGACCAGAGGAGTTTATTCAAAATATAGACATGATTACAAAAATCATATAAGCTACAATTATTTACAAAGTATTAATACAATTGGTTGATTATTTGCTGATCTAAGAAAATGTGGCCCCCACTATATATGAATATGTGTCGGGATGCCACTAATTTTGCTATTGTTTAATATTTTATACCAAAAGTAAAAAATCTGGTGTGGTACACTCACACAACTTTCCTTGCTTCCTTAGTTTCCCAGAAAGGAGACTCATTCCAGTAAATAGAGCTGATAAATAACTATACATGGTATGAATTTGAAAAAAAAATCGGTCAAGTCGTTTTTGAGAAAATCGTGAAAAACATGTTTTTCGTGATTATCCGCCATTTTTCTCAATAATATTACGGAGCTTCCGAAATTTTCCCAGAAATGAGACTCATGTCAGTTGATAGGGCTTATAAATAGCTATCCATGGTATGAATTTGAAAAAAATCGTTAGAGCCGTTTTCGAGAAAACCGTGAAAAACATGGTTTTTTTAGTCATTATACGCCATTTTTCTCAATAATATTACGGAGCTCCTGAAATTTTCCCAGAAATGAGACTTATGTCAGTTGATAGGGCTTATAAATAGCTATCCATGGTATAATTTTGAAGAAAATCGTTTGAGCCGTTTTCGAGAAAACCGTGGTTTTTTAGTAATTATCCGCCATTTTTTCCGCCATCTTGAATTGAATTTTATTGAATTTCTTATTGTCGGATCCTCATGGTATAAGGACCTTAAGTTTAAAATTTCAAGTCAATCGGTTAATTAGGAATGGAGTTATCGTGTTCACAGACATACACACATACACGCACACACATATACACACACACATATACACACACACATACACACACACACAGACCAACACCCAAAAATCATGTTTTTGGACTCAGGGGCCCTTGAAACGTATAGAAAACTTGAAATTAGGGTACCTTAATTTTTTTTGGAAAGCAATACTTTCCTTACCTATGTTAATAGGGCAAGGAAAGGAAAAATTCTAATAAAGATACATCTTGCGAGTATAGTATCGATTGTGATAGAGTGAATCTCTCATTGCAATATTCTCTAGGATTGGACGCGTGTTTTTGTAGAGCTGGTTTGGATAACTGCTCTAAAGCTTCAGAAAATTATCTAAAGATGCAAGGTTTGATTCAAATTTTTAAAACACCAATGAGTAAAAAATGCATTTATTATTAGCAATCTTTCGACCTGGTGTAGGTCATCAACAGACTTAAGAAACTAACTAGTGTCAGGGCTAAATTTGGTAGGGGATGTAGCTACGCATATGTGTTTTAAAATTTGAGTTTGAAATTATAAGTGAAAAATAATGGATATGCAACACAATTATCAAATTTTTTATCACTCTGGTACTTAGGAGATTTGAGCGATCAACAATAATTTACAGCAATAACCAGTTTTTCTTCCTGGCTGTGGGTCACGTAATAATTCTATAATGAAGTGAAAGGTTCATTAGTTGAAATAATGTAGATCATTCTTACATAATTATGAATTACAATATAAATAGTATTCAAATAAGATAGATCATTTAAACTCATCAACTTGAATAGCTGCATACTAGATCCACTGTATAGCAATCCCAATTCTATTCTATATTGATTGATAAAATTAGTATACATCATATAAATGATGGGGAGAGGAAAAATAAGGTAACCTTGTGCTATTCCTCTCCCCAATTTAGATATGGTTACACATAGTCCGAAATAGGTTAAGTCTTGTAGCTCTTCACTTCGCAAAATTTCCAGTCCACTAATATGTTCACAAAGTAAATTTTCAAATTTAGATGCTTCAAAACAAAAACATAGAACAGATATTTCACATTATTATCACTTGAATAGAGAAGATTCATATATTAAAGAAATAATTTTGAAAAATCGAAAACACAAAATTAATTCTATACTATCTATTCTATACTATGTATAGTTTCCTCAACCAAATTCCAGATTCAAATCAGCGTTGAAGAAGTATTTCAAAAGTAAGAGAAAAGCTGTTGTATTCTTTGAAAGAAACTACAAAACATCTCACTTGCAAATACAAGTTGTGCCAGTTCCAATTGGCGCAACAGAAATATTGAAGGCGGAATTTGAGGTGAGTAAAGTTGAATTGAATGGATCTTAAGTAGTCTTTCTACTAATCGTTCTAGCAGAAAGTACGTGATATTTACTCAGAGACTCTAGTACTAGTAGTTTTCAATAAATGATTTCCAGTCAATTATGGATATTTTATTGTATTCATGATTCGAATGATCTTGTATATGATTTTTTAAGGCTGGCGCTGAAATGGAAAATTTCAATTTGGACGAGTTGCCAGAACAGACTGATCTGCAGCAGATAGCCCCTCCTGGCACGCCCTACTTTTTTGTAGAACTGCCTTCGGGTGAGAAACTATTCCATAGAGTGCGAAAAAACTTCCCTCTTCAGTTTGGAAGGTGAGATCATACATAACATTTACATATTGTTTCTGTCTGTAGTATTATAGATTTTGGTTATGTATAAAGTTTTGACTGTATAAACAATCTAATATCGGAGCACCGAGCTTCGCTCGTTATTTTCATTTATTGATAAACAGAACACAATTCTCTAAAATGATCGTGTTCATATTTTACAGCTGGCTATACGTCAGCTTATGAATTCGGGATGCGATATTTTATTTTTCACAGAATAACTCGCTCACTTTTCATAATCCACAGACGACGAAAGTCTCAGCTGTTTCAGCCAAGGATGAATTATCCTTTTAATGTCGTTCAGCGAGTTTTCCCAAGGTTGAGACCTAGTGCAATCGAATTTTTATATCATAAACCTACTATGTTCCAAATTTTGTGAAAATCGTTAGAGCCGTTTTCGAGATCCGTTGAACATAAAAAACCAGATAACCAGATATAAAAATATAAACAGATATACAGAAATTGCTCGCTTAATATAATAGGATAAAGTTTTAAAGTGTTGACACTATTAACCTCAATAAATCAAAACATGAATATTGGTGTATCATGTACTTCTAAAATAAACTTTTTCTATTACTTTTTCTATATTGATCTACTCTCTAAGGTATACTTGACAGTTTCTTGATTGAAATAATTAGTAATTTTTTTAGAAAACAAGAATTGTATTATAGCAGAAAACAGTCGTTTCTTGAAAGAAGGAAACAGGTACCAGCGTACCACCCATTTGGATGAAAAAATGTTTATGTTGATTTTGGAGAATCAAACAGGTACCACTTCAAAATAACTAAACATGTACCACGCAATTGAATGAAAACATTTTCATATTGGTTTTGGAGAATCAAGTACCTTTAATTTCAAATTACTCGTGTGTAATTGGTTTTGGAGAATCAAGTACCTTTAATTTCAAATTACTCGTGTGTAATTGGTTTTGGAGAATCAAGTACCTTTAATTTCAAATTACTCGTGTGTAATTGGTTTTGGAGAATCAAGTACCTTTAATTTCAAATTACTCGTGTGTAATTGGTTTTGGAGATCAAGTACCTTTAATTTCAAATTACTCATGCGTAACATCGTCTTATTTCAAATTTCTCCATATTCGTGCATAATAACTGATGAGGCCCACTGGTTTTCAATTGACTTGGGCCTTAAAAAATGAAAATGAAAATGTTTCTTCTATCTGAAAATTAAAGTCTCTGGCAATTGAAAGTAGCCTACCTGCCAAATTCCAATATTTTCGGTTGTGTAGATTTCCAGAGCGGTCGATGAATAAATTTACGCATAAATTTCAATAATTATTCATTCTCTATCTATTATAACAATTGCTTATTGCTAATTGTTTATTGTGAACGCTTTCAGAGATGTTCTGGCCAGTGAACCAGTCCTGAACATGGAAGAGAGAGCCGATTGGAGAGAATGCAAACTTACGAAAGAAGAAGAAGTTGAAATATGCCAGAAATTCAGAAAAGATTATCAGCCTTTCGACTTCACATTGTAAACAAATATCTTGTATGCTCTCTTTTGGTAATGTATCACTTCATTTCTGTATAAATACAATACATATTTTATATTTGATGAATGTTATTTCAATTCTATTTTCCGATTTGGGAAAGTCAGCTATCATTTACTAGGAATTGAACAACAAGATAGGGAAGTAACCAAACATGGGTTTAGTGGATTACAATAATATTGTATTATAATACCGGTATCGTATTTTTGTAGCCGTACTCCTGTTATATTATTGGAACCATTCCACATGACATTTCGAGTGAAAAATATTCTATCACTGTATTTGTCATTCACTAATTTGTCTCAGCACCTATATAAGAAAATCCATGAGCCACTCTTTTGAATGAATGAAAACTAGTTTTTCTCTTGAAATTCTTTCATTGTAGATCTGATGATTTTTTAAAGATTTGGTACATTGTTACAGGCTTTATTCTGATAGAGGATAAAAAAGTGTTTTTAATTCCACCTTTATTGGAAAAAGTAAGGGGGATTCAATTTCTTCTTTAAGATTATTTTTCTAAACTCATATAAAGTTCACAATAATATTATTTTATTAATAGAGACATACGTTTTTGCTGTGTTCCATGAAGTCGTTATCATCAAAATACCTTTTAAAGTAGATTGTACAGCGGGATACTGCCAATTTCAAGTTTCATATAATTCTTACTATTATCATAAAATGACATTTAAAAGTGTAATAATGTTATATCCATTTACAACTGATATTGAAATTTAAGTTTCACACTGAGTAGGTATTGTTTTCTATTAAAATTAAATTTACAGTTTTTTTTCATTCAGTAATAGGTATCAGGAATGGAATCCATTAAGATACGAAATTGGTTTTCCAGATTGGTATTGCTATTGGAAAGATTCGTGAAGAAATTGAACAATTCCCTATTTATAGTTTTATTCATATGAAAAATAATATCACATACAAATACAGTACATTATTCTGTGAACAATAGAACTATCTTACATTTTTAAAATTATAACCTATACTAAACGAATAAAATATTGCAAACAATATAAGTTTTTACTTAATATAAATTACAGTACTCATTGCATTTTGTTGATTGGATTACATTTTTTTTTTATAATTCTATCAAGCACGGTACTCCATATTTCATCTCAATTGAAATGAATCAGAATGTATCACTCCATAAGTACAATTTTAACGTTAATAAATTCAAAATATTTTAATTTCAATCAATAATAACTTATTTTCAAGATGATTCTCCCAATTACCATTTACCCTATTGTATGGTTACCAAATAAGTCTTATTCTATTGTTAATGCTTCACTTAGTGTTTAATCTTCTGTGACTACAATGCAGTGAACTTAATATCTTAGCAGTCATGTCAATTCAGTATTTTCATAGCACAAAGTTTATCCATGTTTGAGCAAGGTATAAAACTATTATAAATTGATTCAAATAGATTGCACATTGATACATTTCCTAATAGATGATGCTTCTTATTGAAAGTCGCAAATACATACAATCAAGATCTAATTTGAATTTAAATCTCACGTTCACGGTCCCAATCTTCATACTATTTTGATTTCTGAACTGTGCGATTTGAAACTTTGATCTGTTGAGATTTTTGATGTCTATTCAATATACATTTATAATTGTTTGTCCAAACCATGTAAAATGAGATTTGTCAGACGAGTACTGACCTAGAAGGATTATTGTACCCATTGGAGCTCCCGATGCAGACAAACTCACAGAACTAAGACTAGGGGTACGCATCTCTCTCATTATGATCTTTGATGTGAAGGTCTGACCGGCTGTCATGAATGTGTCAAAGTACTGTTCCACATGGGATCGATATTCAATGAAAATTGCCACTGGATAAGCTGGTGGGGAACTGTTGTCCTTTCATAAATTCAGATAATGAGTACTCTCCAGATAATACTGAATCTTGAATGCTGCCAGTCCAATTGACAAGCATGCTGCTGCTACCGTTCACTACAGGTATAGTTGTCGGCATCTCTCCCGACCACAACTTTCCTGCATTCTCCATACTTGTTATAGAGCCAGACTTCACAATGACAGCAACATTTTTCCGCAAGCTAGCATCAGCAATACCTGCCTTCTTGACAAATTTCATCTGTTGCATATTTTGTGGACCCATTGGCATCATTAGTTCGTTCATGAAAGTTCCTGGGTAGTAGTGAAATTTGATGATGAAGTTACCAGACCAATAGAATGTCTTCTTGTTAGCTGAGTATTTCCCCAGTAATGTGATAGGTGCTTTGAAAGATGAGTCTATTACATCCTGAGATGGAGCATAAGCTAGTAATTTTGTCATGCTTTTCTCGTCTCCAAATGTCACTCTAGAACTGTATTGTAGTCCTGGGGCAATCATCTGTGCTAGTCCAATGTCCCAAGCTGATTCTATTTTCAAGGACATATCTCCCTTCCACCATTTGGTTGCAGCTGCCTTTCCAACCAGCGTGTGCTGTGGCAGGTAGAATGAACACTGCGCCGTATTTCCAAACACGGCTCCTGACCATATCACACCATGACTGAATGAATCGGTGTCAAGACTTTCCGAATCAATACCTGGAGTCCAGAACACAGATAGGGGAATTTCCGTGGGAAGATCGCCAGACCAAACGGTGCTCTTGCTCAATGGACTTGTGCCAGCTACAATGGTGCCTGATAGAACTTTTGCAACTATTGGTTTCTGTTTGGCTGAAGCCAGACTTTTACTTCCATCCATACTTTGTTTCAGTGGTTTCTGGACTATGCTTGCTGGATCACTTGGAGTGAAGGGTGCCGGTGCTGGCAAGTCATAAGTGTATGGAGAAGGCAAATTTCTGAAGACAAGTATAAAATTGCCAGACCAATAGAACACTTTTCTGTCAGGTGAATAGTTTCCAAGGAGAATTAGAGGTGCATCATAAGCAGAGTTGATCTCATTTTGAGTTACTGTTATGTCTGAGTCTGATGCTGAATATTTCTTTGTTTCTCTGAAAGCAACTCTAGAATAATATTTGAAGCCTGGTACAATCAAGCCTCCAATTCCAGTTGTCCATAGCGATTGTATGTGTACCCTCACATTGCCATTCCACCATCTCATTGAACTGCCTGCTCCATTTGAAATGTATTGAGGCAGTTTGAACGAGCAGTCAACTGTTGATCCGAATGCTGATCCCGACCAAATGACACCATGGCTGTAGGCATCAGGTGGTGTGTCTGGCAAAGTGGTCACTGGCGCCCAGAAAACTGGGAATGGGATGGCAGCTGGCACATTTCCTGACCATAGAGTTTTCTTGCTCTCACCTTGCAGTCCACCTTCATATATCCTGAAATAACTTTGCCAATTACTACTCCTGATGGAAATAGTATGGCGTGAATGGAGGAGCCCCCTTTGATAATTTGAGTTCATTTGGTGAGGGAGAGTCTGTGACTATGACCTCCTCTGGTCTGGGTGTGGTTGTGGCTGGGGGAGGGTATGAGTAGCTCAGAATAGCTTCTCCATTCCAAGTGAAAATAGTGGAGTCAGTGCAGAAGAAAGGCAAAATCTTACAATAGAATGGCTTCTTATAGAATACACCCACAAGAATGACATTGCAAGCTGTAGGAGAACCCAATGACTCAACATCAATTTCAGGTTTAGCTGCCTTTAGCTGTTGTTTAGTGCTGCTCATGGGATTGATCGATTTCTGACCAAACTCTTTGAATATGACTTTGCATGTTAGCTTTCTTCCATCTTTAACCATTGACTCCAGGTTTCCACTCCATTTAACCATATATTTAACAGAGAAACTTCCTTTCCATTCTACTGTGGTTGTGTCTGTCTCATTCTTGAATGTTGTGGGTACAGAAAAGGTGCCTTCAAAATTAGTTTTATCAACAGTGCCAGTCCAAGTGACCTGGGCTGAAGTTGTGTAAGACTCTTCTTCAAGGACATTATCCAAAGTCATGGTGACAGGAGGTGTTCCATTCCATACTTCTGTTGCATTCTCGAATCCTGCTGATACTACTCCAGAAACAACTGTCAGTGACACGCTGAGTTTAATTGGGGATGGAGGTTTGGGAGGTTTAGTGGGCTTCGGTGCTTTTGTAGGCTTGGGTGACTTGGTTGGTTTCACTGTAACATAACTATCTTTCTTTGCCATCAGTTTAATGGTCTCTTCATTATCAGGCTTGGGTGCTCTAAATGATATTATGAAGTTCCCATTCCAGAAGAAAACCTTCTTATCAGCAGAGTAATCACCTTGTAATATAATTGGTACAAAGGAATCTGTATCATCTCCAGCCAACTTGTAGTTATTAACTGCAGGCTGCTCGTTACCTTGAAGGTAAATTTGAGAAACATATTTTTGTCCTGATACTACAATATTATCCAAAGAAGCAAACCATAGTGGTTCAACCATCAGTTTGAAATTACCCATCAGATTCATTGTAGAGTTGACATTTTGATAGTTATTGATTGCAAAAACACCTTGAAGTACTGACTCACTGTAGTTTCCATGCCATTCCACAAACATGTTGTTTGCATGTGGCATCATCATAATTTCAGTTGGAATCTGTGCTGGCAACATTCCCTCCCAGACCTTCTCTTCATTCACACTGTTGACTATACTCAGTTGC